>NC_137915.1:31485399-31587899 GCF_963457725.1 Sprattus sprattus | reverse complement strand
GAGCCAGTGTAAAAGACGGTACTTTTTCCGAACCAAAAAGGGACCGGGCCGTCTGGAAGGCTTCGAGTGAATTCTTCTCTCGCTTTGATTTGCTGAAAACGTAACAGTTTATTAAAACATCTCTCTTTTTAATACCTCTTTATCTGACTCCATTTCTAGTCTGACCCCACTCTTTGAGGAGCTCAGTCTTAGCTCCGTATTTCGAATGCATATAAATACCGGGTTTGGTAGGCTGATCTCCAACTCATTTAATTGTATACCTATCGTCTGTAATATGAAAACCTCCCTTACTTTTTAATAATCGGTTTTGTCTCGGACTAATGTCGCTTAGGATAATGCCACAGCTGATTGACATACCCACGGCACAGGCTGTAACTATTCTGGGTAACTAACTCAGAGGTCCTATACTGCTGCTACGGGACCTTACAGCTTGATAGTTGACCTGGTCCAGGGACGGGTGCCTGACTGAAGTACGATCCCGTATAACCATTCAATCTAGAGCAGATGCTGTTCGGTAAACCCTCACTATATAATACCACTAACAGTTCAGTAGAACATGTCTAGCCCAGGTGAGGATAGCCAGTTGCCTCGCAGGTTTACGCTTACGGCCACTGTGGGTCTGGAGCCACCTCTAGTTCGACTTCTGCGGAAACACCGTACCTGAGAGTACTTCTCTGATTAAGAATTTCTTAAGAGGGCAAAGTGGGTCAGTATATAATAATTTATTATAACAAGCACAAGTTACTTAATTACAGTACATCCAATCAAGTATGAAAATGAAGAACTAAAGCTAACCTAAAGAATACTTAGTCTAAAATACTACACGAAACATAAAAACACTTAAAGAACATGAACATACCTAGCTGCTGCGAAATGACTATACTCACACGTGTGTGAGGGAGATCTGAAGACAGAAGACTCCAAGAGCTTTGTCTGTCTTACCCTTAAATACCCATTTTCGTCCTGCATCTAAACCTAATGATAGCCCCCCTTAACAGGATGTTTCTCAAGATGAGATTCACACATTAACAACCAAATGGAGGGAATTCCCTCCCCCTCTATTCAGGGGCATCTTCGCCCTCTCACAGAGGCCAAAAGGATCAAGTCTCTGTTACCTATGTTTTCCTTAATATATACAGCTGTAGAACTGAGACCATTTTCCCACTCAGATTGAGACCATTAAAATGAGTCCAAACATCATGCAGAAATCACTTTCTAATATCACATTAAGTTTGACCCTCTCATCCTCATTGTCCTGTTCCTAGTTTTGACCAACAGGAACAGAGATCTGAGATAAGAGTCTCTGCAGGGGGCTGGGAAGATCAACACAACACCAACACAACAGGGCACCATAAAACAACCCCCAGTCCCACCAAATGACTTAATTAACAGAAGAATAATGCCATCTGTGATTTTCCACTTCAAAGAGCCATTTCATCCTTACACCAGTCAGCGCTCGTTTGCATGTATTAGCTCTGGAATTGCCACAGTTATCCAAGTACGGGTGGGAGCGATCAAAGGAACCATAACTGATTTAATGAGCCATTCGCAGTTTCAATGTCACGCCGTGTGCACTTAGACCTGCATGGCTTAATCTTTGAGACAAGCATATGTTACTGGCAGGATCAACCAGGTAGCTGCAGACAACCGGTGCAGAGCGGTGACCTCCCCGAAGGGAAGCCGCCACCCCCGTGGGAGTGTTGTGCATGCAGAGAGGTGTGGACCAACTCTGAGCGAGAGGGTACCGGGAGGACTTGGAGATAGCGTTTCAAGGCAGACCGGGGGGTTGGGGCAGTGAGTAGCCGGAGCCAACATCGCCTTTCCCGCCGCGGCCACCTGCTTCGGACGGCTCGGGTAGACGGGGCGTCTGAGTCTCGCTAGAGAGGGGTTCGGCGCGGTGACAGAGAGATCCGTAGAGCCCTCGGCGTCCCCGGCCTGGAGGCTGACCGCGGTGGCGGGGAGGTGGGACCTGTGAGACAGGGTGCCTCCCCTGGCGGGTCACGGTTTCCAATCGGTCAGAAGGTATAGGAGAGGAGAGGGAGGAGAGTGTGGTCAACAGTCCGCTTCAAACCGCTTGAAAATCGGACACTCAGAGGCTGAGTTACCTCTCGTGGAACTTTTTTTATTTAAGTCCACTTTTTTAGGGTGCTCTCGATTTCGCGCCGTCACCGGTGGCAAAACCTCTTTCTGTGATCCTCCAGGCCTTAGGGGGATTTTCAGAAGGTGTCCGAGAAAGGTGCATGGTCGTCGGACTGACCGTTTTCGGTCGGGAGGGTATTTTGTGGAGCCCTCGCCACCACCCTCAACTTTTTCGTACCCATGGTTAACCAAAACCCTACCCATGGTTAACCAAAATGGACTTAGAAAAAATCCACAGTTTTCAGACCTCCAGAGGGGTAGGACCCTGCTCAAAGGTGTCCGAGAATACTGCACCTTCAGCGGACATGCCATGAGCCTCTAGACCCCTCTATATCCTCCAGGAGGACCAGGATTTGAGGAACATGTGTCCGAGAACAGTGCACCTTCAGCGGACTGGCCCTGAGCAGCTACACCCCTGGTTACATCCTCCACAGGCACCAGGATGTGACAGAATGTGTCCGAGAATAGGTCACCTTCAGCGGACATGCCTTGAGCCTCTAGACCCCTACATATCCTCCGGGAGAGGGAGGAGAGTGTGGTCAACAGTCCGCTTCAAACCGCTTGAAAATCGGACACTCAGAGGCTGAGTTACCTCTTTGTGGAACTTTTTTTATTTTTCGTTCTGAGCCTAAGTCCACATTTTTAGGGTGCTCTCGATTTTGCGCCGTCACCCGGTGGCAAAACCTCTTTCTGTGATCCTCCAGGCCTTAGGGGGATTTTCAGAAGGTGTCCGAGAAAGGTGCATGGTCGTCGGACTGACCGTTTTCGGTCGGAAGGGTATTTTGTGGAGCCCTCGCCACCACCCCCAACTTTTTCGTACCCATGGTTAACCAAAACCCTACCCATGGTTAACCAAAATGGACTTAGAAACAATCCAGAGTTTTCAGACCTCCAGAGGGGTAGGACCCTGCTCAAAGGTTTCCGAGAATACTGCACCTTCAGCGGACATGCCATGAGCCTCTAGACCCCTCTATATCCTCCAGGAGGACCAGAATTTGAGGAACATGTGTCCGAGAACAGTGCACCTTCAGCGGACTGGCCATGTGCAGCTACATCCCTAGTTACATCCTCCACAGGCACCAGGATGTGACAGAATGTGTCCGAGAATAGGTCACCTTCAGCGGACTGGCCATGTGCAGCTACACCCCTAGTTACATCCTCCACAGGCACCAGGATGTGAACATAATGTGTCTGAGGACAGAGCACCATCAACGGACTCTTTACCAGCTTCGAGTCCCTTGTTTTCGACTTCCAGAGGCACCATAATGTCAAAAACATGTGTCCGCCAAAGATGCACCATCAACGGACTCTCTGCGAGCTTCGAGTCCCTTGTTTTCGAATTCCAGATGCACCATAATGTCAAAAACATGTGCCCGAGAAAGATGCACCATCAACGGACTCTCTATGAGCTTCTGGGGCCTTGTTACAATCCTCCAGGAGGCTTCTGAAAAGGATCTCTCTAGTCCCGAGATGGTACCCGGTGGCAAAACCTCTTTTTGGCATCCTCCAGGCTTAAGGGGAATCCTCAGAGAGTGTCCGAAAAAAGTGCACTGTCGTCGGACTGACCGTTTTGGCTCGGGAGGGTAGGCCATGGAGCTCGCGCCAGCACCCCCAACTTTTTTTTACCCATGGTTAACCAGTAATTATGAGTCTCTTAAGGTTCCATAAGAGAGTCATACTATGACTCTGATGGAAAAGTAACTATGACTCTCTTAAGGTTTTCATTAGTCTCTTAAGGTTTTCATTAGTCTCTTAAGGTTTTCATTAGTCTCTTAAGGTTTTCATTACTCTCTTAAGGTTTTCATTAGTCTCTAGAGACACACAGAGACACTGCCCAGTGTGTTGGGTTCACATACTGGGAGGCCTACAGACACACACACCTCCCCAGACAGGCCTAAGAAGCCTCCTGTCTATTAAAGGTCCCCAAAGGTCAGAGAGACACACAGAGAGCTCCAAACACTGCCCAGTGTGTTGGGTTCACTTACTGAGAGGCCTACAGACACACACACCTCCCCAGACAGGCCTAAAAAGCCTGCTGTCTATTAAAGGTCCCCAAAGGTCAGAGAGACACACAGAGAGCTCCCATTACTGCCCAGTGTGTTGGGTTCACTTACTGGGAGGCCTACAGACACACACACCTCCCCAGACAGGCCTAAGAAGCCTCCTGTCTATTAAAGGTCCCCAAAGGTCAGAGAAACACACAGAGAGCTCCAAACACTGCCCAGTGTGTTGGGTTCACTTACTGGGAGGCCTACAGACACACACACCTCCCCAGACAGGCCTAAGAAGTCTGCTGTCTATTAAAGGTCCCCAAAGGTCAGAGAGACACACAGAGAGCTCCCAGCACTGCCCAGTGTGTTTTGTTCACTTACTGGGAGGCCTACAGACACACACACCTCCCCAGACAGGCCTAAGAAGCCTGCTGTCTATTAAAGGTCCCCAAAGGTCAGAGAGACACACAGAGAGCTCCCAGCACTGCCCAGTGTGTTGTGTTCACTTACTGGGAGGCCTACAGACACACACACCTCCCCAGACAGGCCTAAGAAGCCTGCTGTCTATTAAAGGTCCCCAAAGGTCGGAGAGACACACAGAGAGCTCCCAGCACTGCCCAGTGTGTTGGGTTCACTTACCGGGAGGCCTACAGACACACACACCTCCCCAGACAGGCCTAAGAAGCCTGCTGTCTATTAAAGGTCCCCAAAGGTCAGAGAGACACCCAGAGAGCTCCAAACACTGCCCAGTGTGTTGGGTTCACTTACTGGGAGGCCTACAGACACACACACCTCCCCAGACAGGCCTAAGAAGCCTGCTGTCTATTAAAGGTCCCCAAAGGTCAGAGAGACACACAGAGAGCTCCAAACACTGCCCAGTGTGTTGGGTTCACTTACTGGGAGGCCTACAGACACACACACCTCCCCAGACAGGCCTAATTAGCCTGCTGTCTATTAAAGGTCCCCAGAGGTCAGAGAGACACACAGAGAGCTCCAAACACTGCCCTGTGTACTGTATTAAGTCACAGCAACCCCCAATGGCTCACACTTGTCTCCCTTTAGGCCCAAAAATTCTGCCTGCTATTAAAGCTCTCTGAGGGCCCCACAGACACACACAGAGCTCCCAGCACTGCCCAGCACTAACCCTAACCCCCAGTACTGCCCTCAGCCCCAGCCCACTGTCCCCAAACACAGTGAGCTTCATGAGGCTCCCACAGACACACACAGAGCTCCCAGCACTGCTGGACGTCTAACTTTGGTCGCCATTGAATTCTAGATAGCTCGCTCCGTTTCTCGCTTGCCGCCACAGCCTTCAGACGATCAGTCATCAGCACAAGTTCGCCTCATGAAAACCGGAGATTCATACCGATCTGCCACGCCCCACTGTGTGGTGTGTTTGTTTAGTGTGTAGCGCAGTTGCACTACGGGGTGTTGAGCTGCTTATTATGTGTAGGTTTTTAAGGATGCAATGTGTCGAGCCTTATAGAGTCGAGCCTTCCTCTTGAGCCAGAGAGACCTATGTGACAAGAACCGAGTTGCTTCATGTGGGGTTCGATCCTACGATTTTCAGGTGGTTTCGTCGAAACTAACACCTTTAATGGGTGGTTTCACCGAGACTTGCCCTTCGCGGGGTTCGAACCTGTGCTTCTCAGGTACCTCAGCCACTAATATGCCTCTCCCCACTCATCCGGGGCAAATTCTCGCTAGAGAAGGGTTCGGCGCGGTGACAGAGAGCTCCGTAGAGCCCTCGGCGTCCCCGGCCTGGAGGCTGACCGCGGTAGCGGGGAGGTGGGACCTGTGAGACAGGGTGCCTCCCCTGGCGGGTCACGGTTTCCAATCGGTCAGAAAGTTTAGGAGAGGAGAGGGAGGAGAGTGTGGTCAACAGTCCGCTTCAAACCGCTTGAAAATCGGACACTCAGAGGCTGAGTTACCTCTCGTGGAACTTTTTTTATTTTTCGTTCTGAGCCTAAGTCCACTTTTTTAGGGTGCTCTCGATTTCGCGCCGTCACCCGGTGGCAAAACCTCTTTCTGTGATCCTCCAGGCCTTAGGGGGATTTTCAGAAGGTGTCCGAGAAAGGTGCATGGTCGTCGGACTGACCGTTTTCGGTCGGGAGGGTATTTTGTGGAGCCTCCGCCACCACCCCCAACTTTTTCGTACCCACGGTTAACCAAAACCCTACCCATGGTTAACCAAAATGGACTTAGAAAAAATCCACAGTTTTCAGACCTCCAGAGGGGTAGGACCCTGCTCAAAGGTGTCCGAGAATACTGCACCTTCAGCGGACATGCCATGAGCCTCTAGACCCCTCTATATCCTCCAGGAGGACCAGGATTTGAGGAACATGTGTCCGAGAACAGTGCACCTTCAGCGAACTGGCCCTGAGCAGCTACACCCCTGGTTACATCCTCCACAGGCACCAGGATGTGACAGAATGTGTCCGAGAATAGGTCACCTTCAGCGGACATGCCTTGAGCCTCTAGACCTCTATATATCCTCCGGGAGAGGGAGGAGAGTGTGGTCAGCAGTCCGCTTCAAACCGCTTGAAAATCGGACACTCAGAGGCTGAGTTACCTCTTTGTGGAACTTTTTTTATTTTTCGTTCTGAGCCTAAGTCCACTTTTTTAGGGTGCTCTCGATTTCGCGCCGTCATCCGGTGGCAAAACCTCTTTCTGTGATCCTCCAGGCCTTAGGGGGATTTTCAGAAGGTGTCCGAGAAAGGTGCATGGTCGTCGGACTGACCGTTTTCGGTCGGGAGGGTATTTTGTGGAGCCTCCGCCACCACCCCCAACT
The DNA here is from genome assembly GCF_963457725.1 of Sprattus sprattus. Lineage (NCBI taxonomy): Eukaryota > Metazoa > Chordata > Actinopteri > Clupeiformes > Clupeidae > Sprattus > Sprattus sprattus. The sequence goes on along the minus strand of NC_137915.1, from coordinate 31,580,978 downwards.
TTTTCGTACCCATGGTTAACCAAAACCCTACCCATGGTTAACCAAAATGGACTTAGAAAAAATCCACAGTTTTCAGACCTCCAGAGGGGTAGGACCCTGCTCAAAGGTGTCCGAGAATACTGCACCTTCAGCGGACATGCCATGAGCCTCTAGACCCCTCTATATCCTCCAGGAGGACCAGGATTTGAGGAACATGTGTCAGAGAACAGTGCACCTTCAGCGAACTGGCCCTGAGCAGCTACACCCCTGGTTACATCCTCCACAGGCACCAGGATGTGACAGAATGTGTCCGAGAATAGGTCACCTTCAGCGGACATGCCTTGAGCCTCTAGACCTCTATATATCCTCCGGGAGAGGGAGGAGAGTGTGGTCAACAGTCCTCTTCAAACCGCTTGAAAATCGGACACTCAGAGGCTGAGTTACCTCTTTGTGGAACTTTTTTTATTTTTCGTTCTGAGCCTAAGTCCACTTTTTTAGGGTGCTCTCGATTTCGCGCCGTCATCCGGTGGCAAAACCTCTTTCTGTGATCCTCCAGGCCATAGGGGGATTTTCAGAAGGTGTCCGAGAAAGGTGCATGGTCGTAGGACTGACCGTTTTCGGTCGGGAGGGTATTTCGTGGAGCCTCCGCCACCACCCCCAACTTTTTCGTACCCATGGTTAACCAAAACCCTACCCATGGTTAACCAAAATGGACTTAGAAAAAATCCACAGTTTTCAGACCTCCAGAGGGGTAGGACCCTGCTCAAAGGTGTCCGAGAATACTGCACCTTCAGCGGACATGCCATGAGCCTCTACACCCCTCTATATCCTCCAGGAGGACCAGGATTTGAGGAACATGTGTCCGAGAACAGTGCACCCTCAGCGGACTGGCCCTGAGCAGCTAAACCCCTGGTTACATCCTCCACAGGCACCAGGATGTGACAGAATGTGTCCGAGAATAGGTCACCTTCAGCGGACATGCCTTGAGCCTCTAGACCCCTATATATCCTCCGGGAGAGGGAGGAGAGTGTGGTCAACAGTCCTCTTCAAACCGCTTGAAAATCGGACACTCAGAGGCTGAGTTACCTCTTTGTGGAACTTTTTTTATTTTTCGTTCTGAGCCTAAGTCCACTTTTTTAGGGTGCTCTCGATTTCGCGCCGTCACCCGGTGGCAAAACCTCTTTCTGTGATCCTCCAGGCCTTAGGGGGATTTTCAGAAGGTGTCCGAGAAAGGTGCATGGTCGTCGGACTGACCGTTTTCGGTCGGGAGGGTATTTTGTGGAGCCTCCGCCACCACCCCCAACTTTTTCGTACCCATGGTTAACCAAAACCCTACCCATGGTTAACCAAAATGGACTTAGAAAAAATTCACAGTTTTCAGACCTCCAGAGGGGTAGGACCCTGCTCAAAGGTGTCCGAGAATACTGCACCTTCAGCGGACATGCCATGAGCCTCTAGACCCCTCTATATCCTCCAGGAGGACCAGGATTTGAGGAACATGTGTCCGAGAACAGTGCACCTTCAGCGAACTGGCCCTGAGCAGCTACACCCCTGGTTACATCCTCCACAGGCACCAGGATGTGACAGAATGTTTCCGAGAATAGGTCACCTTCAGCGGACATGCCTTGAGCCTCTAGACCTCTATATATCCTCCGGGAGAGGGAGGAGAGTGTGGTCAACAGTCCGCTTCAAACCGCTTGAAAATCGGACACTCAGAGGCTGAGTTACCTCTTTGTGGAACTTTTTTTATTTTTCGTTCTGAGCCTAAGTCCACTTTTTTAGGGTGCTCTCGATTTCGCGCCGTCATCCGGTGGCAAAACCTCTTTCTGTGATCCTCCAGGCCTTAGGGGGATTTTCAGAAGGTGTCCGAGAAAGGTGCATGGTCGTCGGACTGACCGTTTTCGGTCGGGAGGGTATTTTGTGGAGCCTCCGCCACCACCCCCAACTTTTTCGTACCCATGGTTAACCAAAACCCTACCCATGGTTAACCAAAATGGACTTAGAAAAAATCCACAGTTTTCAGACCTCCAGAGGGGTAGGACCCTGCTCAAAGGTGTCCGAGAATACTGCACCTTCAGCGGACATGCCATGAGCCTCTAGACCCCTCTATATCCTCCAGGAGGACCAGGATTTGAGGAACATGTGTCAGAGAACAGTGCACCTTCAGCGAACTGGCCCTGAGCAGCTACACCCCTGGTTACATCCTCCACAGGCACCAGGATGTGACAGAATGTGTCCGAGAATAGGTCACCTTCAGCGGACATGCCTTGAGCCTCTAGACCTCTATATATCCTCCGGGAGAGGGAGGAGAGTGTGGTCAACAGTCCTCTTCAAACCGCTTGAAAATCGGACACTCAGAGGCTGAGTTACCTCTTTGTGGAACTTTTTTTATTTTTCGTTCTGAGCCTAAGTCCACTTTTTTAGGGTGCTCTCGATTTCGCGCCGTCATCCGGTGGCAAAACCTCTTTCTGTGATCCTCCAGGCCTTAGGGGGATTTTCAGAAGGTGTCCGAGAAAGGTGCATGGTCGTCGGACTGACCGTTTTCGGTCGGGAGGGTATTTTGTGGAGCCTCCGCCACCACCCCCAACTTTTTCGTACCCATGGTTAACCAAAACCCTACCCATGGTTAACCAAAATGGACTTAGAAAAAATCCACAGTTTTCAGACCTCCAGAGGGGTAGGACCCTGCTCAAAGTTGTCCGAGAATACTGCACCTTCAGCGGACATGCCATGAGCCTCTAGACCCCTCTATATCCTCCAGGAGGACCAGGATTTGAGGAACATGTGTCAGAGAACAGTGCACCTTCAGCGAACTGGCCCTGAGCAGCTACACCCCTGGTTACATCCTCCACAGGCACCAGGATGTGACAGAATGTGTCCGAGAATAGGTCACCTTCAGCGGACATGCCTTGAGCCTCTAGACCTCTATATATCCTCCGGGAGAGGGAGGAGAGTGTGGTCAACAGTCCTCTTCAAACCGCTTGAAAATCGGACACTCAGAGGCTGAGTTACCTCTTTGTGGAACTTTTTTTATTTTTCGTTCTGAGCCTAAGTCCACTTTTTTAGGGTGCTCTCGATTTCGCGCCGTCATCCGGTGGCAAAACCTCTTTCTGTGATCCTCCAGGCCTTAGGGGGATTTTCAGAAGGTGTCCGAGAAAGGTGCATGGTCGTCGGACTGACCGTTTTCGGTCGGGAGGGTATTTTGTGGAGCCTCCGCCACCACCCCCAACTTTTTCGTACCCATGGTTAACCAAAACCCTACCCATGGTTAACCAAAATGGACTTAGAAAAAATCCACAGTTTTCAGACCTCCAGAGGGGTAGGACCCTGCTCAAAGTTGTCCGAGAATACTGCACCTTCAGCGGACATGCCATGAGCCTCTAGACCCCTCTATATCCTCCAGGAGGACCAGGATTTGAGGAACATGTGTCAGAGAACAGTGCACCTTCAGCGAACTGGCCCTGAGCAGCTACACCCCTGGTTACATCCTCCACAGGCACCAGGATGTGACAGAATGTGTCCGAGAATAGGTCACCTTCAGCGGACATGCCTTGAGCCTCTAGACCTCTATATATCCTCCGGGAGAGGGAGGAGAGTGTGGTCAACAGTCCTCTTCAAACCGCTTGAAAATCGGACACTCAGAGGCTGAGTTACCTCTTTGTGGAACTTTTTTTATTTTTCGTTCTGAGCCTAAGTCCACTTTTTTAGGTGCTCTCGATTTCGCGCCGTCATCCGGTGGCAAAACCTCTTTCTGTGATCCTCCAGGCCATAGGGGGATTTTCAGAAGGTGTCCGAGAAAGGTGCATGGTCGTAGGACTGACCGTTTTCGGTCGGGAGGGTATTTCGTGGAGCCTCCGCCACCACCCCCAACTTTTTCGTACCCATGGTTAACCAAAACCCTACCCATGGTTAACCAAAATGGTCTTAGAAAAAATCCACAGTTTTCAGACCTCCAGAGGGGTAGGACCCTGCTCAAAGGTGTCCGAGAATACTGCACCTTCAGCGGACATGCCATGAGCCTCTAGATCCCTCTATATCCTCCAGGAGGACCAGGATTTGAGGAACATGTGTCCGAGAACAGTGCACCTTCAGTGGACTGGCCCTGATCAGCTACACCCCTGGTTACATCCTCCACAGGCACCAGGATGTGACAGAATGTGTCCGAGAATAGGTCACCTTCAGCGGACATGCCTTGAGCCTCTAGACCCCTATATATCCTCCGGGAGAGGGAGGAGAGTGTGGTCAACAGTCCGCTTCAAACCGCTTGAAAATCGGACACTCAGAGGCTAAGTTACCTCTTTGTGGAACTTTTTTTATTTTTCGTTCTGAGCCTAAGTCCACTTTTTTAGGGTGCTCTCGATTTCACGCCGTCATCCGGTGGCAAAACCTCTTTCTGTGATCCTCCAGGCCTTAGGGGGATTTTCAGAAGGTGTCCGAGAAAGGTGCATGGTCGTCGGACTGACCGTTTTCGGTCGGGAGGGTATTTTGTGGAGCCTCCGCCACCACCCCCAACTTTTTCGTACCCATGGTTAACCAAAACCCTACCCATGGTTAACCAAAATGGACTTAGAAAAAATCCACAGTTTTCAGACCTCCAGAGGGGTAGGACCCTGCTCAAAGGTGTCCGAGAATACTGCACCTTCAGCGGACATGCCATGAGCCTCTAGACCCCTCTATATCCTCCAGGAGGACCAGGATTTGAGGAACATGTGTCAGAGAACAGTGCACCTTCAGCGAACTGGCCCTGAGCAGCTACACCCCTGGTTACATCCTCCACAGGCACCAGGATGTGACAGAATGTGTCCGAGAATAGGTCACCTTCAGCGGACATGCCTTGAGCCTCTAGACCTCTATATATCCTCCGGGAGAGGGAGGAGAGTGTGGTCAACAGTCCTCTTCAAACCGCTTGAAAATCGGACACTCAGAGGCTGAGTTACCTCTTTGTGGAACTTTTTTTATTTTTCGTTCTGAGCCTAAGTCCACTTTTTTAGGGTGCTCTCGATTTCGCGCCGTCATCCGGTGGCAAAACCTCTTTCTGTGATCCTCCAGGCCATAGGGGGATTTTCAGAAGGTGTCCGAGAAAGGTGCATGGTCGTAGGACTGACCGTTTTCGGTCGGGAGGGTATTTCGTGGAGCCTCCGCCACCACCCCCAACTTTTTCGTACCCATGGTTAACCAAAACCCTACCCATGGTTAACCAAAATGGACTTAGAAAAAATCCACAGTTTTCAGACCTCCAGAGGGGTAGGACCCTGCTCAAAGGTGTCCGAGAATACTGCACCTTCAGCGGACATGCCATGAGCCTCTACACCCCTCTATATCCTCCAGGAGGACCAGGATTTGAGGAACATGTGTCCGAGAACAGTGCACCCTCAGCGGACTGGCCCTGAGCAGCTAAACCCCTGGTTACATCCTCCACAGGCACCAGGATGTGACAGAATGTGTCCGAGAATAGGTCACCTTCAGCGGACATGCCTTGAGCCTCTAGACCCCTATATATCCTCCGGGAGAGGGAGGAGAGTGTGGTCAACAGTCCTCTTCAAACCGCTTGAAAATCGGACACTCAGAGGCTGAGTTACCTCTTTGTGGAACTTTTTTTATTTTTCGTTCTGAGCCTAAGTCCACTTTTTTAGGGTGCTCTCGATTTCGCGCCGTCACCCGGTGGCAAAACCTCTTTCTGTGATCCTCCAGGCCTTAGGGGGATTTTCAGAAGGTGTCCGAGAAAGGTGCATGGTCGTCGGACTGACCGTTTTCGGTCGGGAGGGTATTTTGTGGAGCCTCCGCCACCACCCCCAACTTTTTCGTACCCATGGTTAACCAAAACCCTACCCATGGTTAACCAAAATGGACTTAGAAAAAATTCACAGTTTTCAGACCTCCAGAGGGGTAGGACCCTGCTCAAAGGTGTCCGAGAATACTGCACCTTCAGCGGACATGCCATGAGCCTCTAGACCCCTCTATATCCTCCAGGAGGACCAGGATTTGAGGAACATGTGTCCGAGAACAGTGCACCTTCAGCGAACTGGCCCTGAGCAGCTACACCCCTGGTTACATCCTCCACAGGCACCAGGATGTGACAGAATGTTTCCGAGAATAGGTCACCTTCAGCGGACATGCCTTGAGCCTCTAGACCTCTATATATCCTCCGGGAGAGGGAGGAGAGTGTGGTCAACAGTCCGCTTCAAACCGCTTGAAAATCGGACACTCAGAGGCTGAGTTACCTCTTTGTGGAACTTTTTTTATTTTTCGTTCTGAGCCTAAGTCCACTTTTTTAGGGTGCTCTCGATTTCGCGCCGTCATCCGGTGGCAAAACCTCTTTCTGTGATCCTCCAGGCCTTAGGGGGATTTTCAGAAGGTGTCCGAGAAAGGTGCATGGTCGTCGGACTGACCGTTTTCGGTCGGGAGGGTATTTTGTGGAGCCTCCGCCACCACCCCCAACTTTTTCGTACCCATGGTTAACCAAAACCCTACCCATGGTTAACCAAAATGGACTTAGAAAAAATCCACAGTTTTCAGACCTCCAGAGGGGTAGGACCCTGCTCAAAGGTGTCCGAGAATACTGCACCTTCAGCGGACATGCCATGAGCCTCTAGACCCCTCTATATCCTCCAGGAGGACCAGGATTTGAGGAAAATGTGTCCGAGAACAGTGCACCTTCAGCGAACTGGCCCTGAGCAGCTAAACCCCTGGTTACATCCTCCACAGGCACCAGGATGTGACAGAATGTGTCCGAGAATAGGTCACCTTCAGCGGACATGCCTTGAGCCTCTAGACCCCTATATATCCTCCGGGAGAGGGAGGAGAGTGTGGTCAACAGTCCGCTTCAAACCGCTTGAAAATCGGACACTCAGAGGCTAAGTTACCTCTTTGTGGAACTTTTTTTATTTTTCGTTCTGAGCCTAAGTCCACTTTTTTAGGGTGCTCTCGATTTCACGCCGTCATCCGGTGGCAAAACCTCTTTCTGTGATCCTCCAGGCCTTAGGGGGATTTTCAGAAGGTGTCCGAGAAAGGTGCATGGTCGTCGGACTGACCGTTTTCGGTCGGGAGGGTATTTTGTGGAGCCTCCGCCACCACCCCCAACTTTTTCGTACCCATGGTTAACCAAAACCCTACCCATGGTTAACCAAAATGGACTTAGAAAAAATCCACAGTTTTCAGACCTCCAGAGGGGTAGGACCCTGCTCAAAGGTGTCCGAGAATACTGCACCTTCAGCGGACATGCCATGAGCCTCTAGACCCCTCTATATCCTCCAGGAGAACCAGGATTTGAGGAACATGTGTCCGAGAACAGTGCACCCTCAGCGGACTGGCCCTGAGCAGCTAAACCCCTGGTTACATCCTCCACAGGCACCAGGATGTGACAGAATGTGTCCGAGAATAGGTCACCTTCAGCGGACATGCCTTGAGCCTCTAGACCCCTATATATCCTCCGGGAGAGGGAGGAGAGTGTGGTCAACAGTCCGCTTCAAACCGCTTGAAAATCGGACACTCAGAGGCTGAGTTACCTCTTTGTGGAACTTTTTTTATTTTTCGTTCTGAGCCTAAGTCCACTTTTTTAGGGTGCTCTCGATTTCGCGCCGTCACCCGGTGGCAAAACCTCTTTCTGTGATCCTCCAGGCCTTAGGGGGATTTTCAGAAGGTGTCCGAGAAAGGTGCATGGTCGTCGGACTGACCGTTTTCGGTCGGGAGGGTATTTTGTGGAGCCTCCGCCACCACCCCCAACTTTTTCGTACCCATGGTTAACCAAAACCCTACCCATGGTTAACCAAAATGGTCTTAGAAAAAATCCACAGTTTTCAGACCTCCAGAGGGGTAGGACCCTGCTCAAAGGTGTCCGAGAATACTGCACCTTCAGCGGACATGCCATGAGCCTCTAGACCCCTCTATATCCTCCAGGAGAACCAGGATTTGAGGAACATGTGTCCGAGAACAGTGCACCCTCAGCGGACTGGCCCTGAGCAGCTAAACCCCTGGTTACATCCTCCACAGGCACCAGGATGTGACAGAATGTGTCCGAGAATAGGTCACCTTCAGCGGACATGCCTTGAGCCTCTAGACCCCTATATATCCTCCGGGAGAGGGAGGAGAGTGTGGTCAACAGTCCGCTTCAAACCGCTTGAAAATCGGACACTCAGAGGCTGAGTTACCTCTTTGTGGAACTTTTTTTATTTTTCGTTCTGAGCCTAAGTCCACTTTTTTAGGGTGCTCTCGATTTCGCGCCGTCACCCGGTGGCAAAACCTCTTTCTGTGATCCTCCAGGCCTTAGGGGGATTTTCAGAAGGTGTCCGAGAAAGGTGCATGGTCGTCGGACTGACCGTTTTCGGTCGGGAGGGTATTTTGTGGAGCCTCCGCCACCACCCCCAACTTTTTCGTACCCATGGTTAACCAAAACCCTACCCATGGTTAACCAAAATGGTCTTAGAAAAAATCCACAGTTTTCAGACCTCCAGAGGGGTAGGACCCTGCTCAAAGGTGTCCGAGAATACTGCACCTTCAGCGGACATGCCATGAGCCTCTAGACCCCTCTATATCCTCCAGGAGGACCAGGATTTGAGGAACATGTGTCCGAGAACAGTGCACCCTCAGCGGACTGGCCCTGAGCAGCTACACCCCTGGTTACATCCTCCACAGGCACCAGGATGTGACAGAATGTGTCCGAGAATAGGTCACCTTCAGCGGACATGCCTTGAGCCTCTAGACCCCTATATATCTTCCGGGAGAGGGAGGAGAGTGTGGTCAACAGTCCGCTTCAAACCGCTTGAAAATCGGACACTCAGAGGCTGAGTTACCTCTTTGTGGAACTTTTTTTATTTTTCGTTCTGAGCCTAAGTCCACTTTTTTAGGGTGCTCTCGATTTCGCGCCGTCACCCGGTGGCAAAACCTCTTTCTGTGATCCTCCAGGCCTTAGGGGGATTTTCAGAAGGTGTCCGAGAAAGGTGCATGGTCGTCGGACTGACCGTTTTCGGTCGGGAGGGTATTTTGTGGAGCCTCCGCCACCACCCCCAACTTTTTCGTACCCATGGTTAACCAAAACCCTATCCATGGTTAACCAAAATGGACTTAGAAAAAATCCACAGTTTTCAGACCTCCAGAGGGGTAGGACCCTGCTCAAAGGTGTCCGAGAATACTGCACCTTCAGCGGACATGCCATGAGCCTCTAGACCCCTCTATATCCTCCAGGAGGACCAGGATTTGAGGAACATGTGTCCGAGAACAGTGCACCCTCAGCGGACTGGCCCTGAGCAGCTACACCCCTGGTTACATCCCTGGTTATAACCAAAATGGACTTAGAAAACACTGGAGGCCTACAGACACACACACCTCCCCAGACAGGCCTAAGAAGCCTCCTGTCTATTAAAGGTCCCCAAAGGTCAGAGAGACACACAGAGAGCTCCAAACACTGCCCAGTGTGTTGGGTTCACTTACTGCGAGGCCTACAGACACACACACCTCTCCAGTCAGGCCTAAGAAGCCTGCTGTCTATTAAAGGTCCCCAAAGGTCAGAGAGACACCCAGAGAGCTCCAAACACTGCCCAGTGTGTTGGGTTCACTTACTTGGAGGCCTACAGACACACACACCTCCCCAGACAGGCCTAAGAAGCCTGCTGTCTATTAAAGGTCCCCAAAGGTCAGAGAGACACACAGAGAGCTCCAAACACTGCCCAGTGTGTTGGGTTCACTTACTGGGAGGCCTACAGACACACACACCTCCCCAGACAGGCCTAATTAGCCTGCTGTCTATTAAAGGTCCCCAGAGGTCAGAGAGACACACAGAGAGCTCCAAACACTGCCCTGTGTACTGTATTAAGTCACAGCAAGCCCCAATGGCTCACACTTGTCTCCCTTTAGGCCCAAAAATTCTGCCTGCTATTAAAGCTCTCTGAGGGTCCCACAGACACACAGAGAGCTCCCAGCACTGCCCAGCACTAACCCTAACCCCCAGTACTGCCCTCAGCCCCAGCCCACTGCCCCCAAACACAGTGAGCTTCATGAGGCTCCCACAGACACACACAGAGCTCCCAGCACTGCTGGACGTCTAACTGAGGTCGCCATTGAATTCTAGATAGCTCGCTCCGTTTCTCACTTGCCGCCACAGCCTTCAGACGATCAGTCATCAGCACAAGTTCGCCTCATGAAAACCGGAGATTCATACCGATCTGCCACGCCCCACTGTGTGGTGTGTTTATTTAGTGTGTAGCGCAGTTGACTGTGTGGTGTGTTTGTTTAGTGTGTAGCGCAGTTGCACTACGGGGTGTTGAGCTGCTTATTATGTGTAGGTTTTTAAGGATGCAATGTGCATCGTGGTCCGGTGCTTCCGCCCTGTATAGCTTTTCCTTTATAGAGTCGAGCCTTTCTTTCATATTAAAGCTCTCTGAGGGTCCCACAGACACACACAGAGCTCCCAGCACTGCCCAGCACTAACCCTAACCCCCATTACTGCCCTCAGCCCCAGCCCACTGCCCCCAAACACAGTGAGCTTCATGAGGCTCCCACAGACACACACAGAGCTCCCAGCACTGCTGGACGTCTAAGTGAGGTCGCCATTGAATTCTAGATAGCTCGCTCCGTTTCTCACTTGCCGCCACAGCCTTCAGACGATCAGTCATCAGCACAAGTTCGCCTCATGAAAACCGGAGATTCATACCGATCTGCCACGCCCCACTGTGTGGTGTGTTTGTTTAGTGTGTAGCGCAGTTGACTGTGTGGTGTGTTTGTTTAGTGTGTAGCGCAGTTGCACTACGGGGTGTTGAGCTGCTTATTATGTGTAGGTTTTTAAGGATATAATGTGCTTTGTGATCGTGCTTCCGCCCTGTATAGCTTTTCCTTTATAGAGTCGAGCCTTTTTTCATACCGGGGAGTCATTCACAACTTAGGACAGAGTTGCTTCAGTTGGGATTTGAACCTGCAATTCTCAGATGGTTTTCTGGAATCTTACCCTTTGCGGGTTTCGAACCTGTGCTCATCAGGTCTGTGGTGCCGCGCCCTACCCACTAAGCCACCGTGCTGGTACAGAATTCCGCCTGTCAGTGCGCCCAAATCACCGATTCCTCACCCCATATTTTCCCAGGCTCTTTCTCTTTCAATCTTTCTCTCTCTCAGAGTTGCTTCATGTGGGGTTCGATCCTACGATTTTCAGGTGGTTTCGTCGAAACTAACACCTTTAATGGGTGGTTTCACCGAGACTTGCCCTTCGCGGGGTTCGAACCTGTGCTTCTCAGGTACCTCAGCCACTAATATGCCTCTCCCCACTCATCCGGGGCAAATTCTCGCTAGAGAAGGGTTCGGCGCGGTGACAGAGAGCTCCGTAGAGCCCTCGGCGTCCCCGGCCTGGAGGCTGACCGCGGTGGCGGGGAGGTGGGACCTGTGAGACAGGGTGCCTCCCCTGGCGGGTCACGGTTTCCAATCGGTCAGAAGGTTTAGGAGTGGAGAAGGAGGAGAGTGTGGTCAACAGTCCGCTTCAAACCGCTTGAAAATCGGACACTCAGAGGCTGAGTTACCTCTTTGTGGAACTTTTTTTATTTTTCGTTCTGAGCCTAAGTCCACTTTTTTAGGGTGCTCTCGATTTCGCGCCGTCACCCGGTGGCAAAACCTCTTTCTGTGATCCTCCAGGCCTTAGGGGGATTTTCAGAAGGTGTCCGAGAAAGGTGCATGGTCGTCGGACTGACCGTTTTCGGTCGGGAGGGTATTTTGTGGAGCCTCCGCCACCACCCCCAACTTTTTCGTACCCATGGTTAACCAAAACCCTACCCATGGTTACAGTTTTCAGACCTCCAGAGGGGTAGGACCCTGCTCAAAGGTGTCCGAGAATACTGCACCTTCAGCGGACATGCCATGAGCCTCTAGACCCCTCTATATCCTCCAGGAGGACCAGGATTTGAGGAACATGTGTCCGAGAAGGGTGCACCTTCAGCGGACTGGCCCTGAGCAGCTACACCCCTGGTTACATCCTCCACAGGCACCAGGATGTGACAGAATGTGTCCGAGAATAGGTCACCTTCAGGGGACTGGCCCTGAGCAGCTACACCCCTGGTTACATCCTCCAAAAGCACCAGGATGTGACAGAATGTGTCCGAGAATAGGTCACCTTCAGCGGACTGGCCATGTGCAGCTGCACCCCTAGTAACATCCTCCACAGGCACCAGGATGTGACAGAATGTGTCCGAGAATAGGTCACCTTCAGCGGACTGACCATGTGCAGCTACACCCCTAGTTACATCCTCCACAGGCACCAGGATGTGATTTCCTGTCCGTCTTTCTGAGGTGTGTGAGCACCTCTTCGGGGGTGAACAGGGTGGAGAAGTGTTCGTTGTCCGCCCCGCTGGCGGCCTTAAAGCCTCCCAAGCCCTTGAACGCACCTTCTGACACCATCCAACGCCTTTCAAACACTTCGTGTAATTGAGGCAGCAGGACTGGGCAGTCGGTCGCTTAGCCGGGTCCGTACTCATTAGTTTTCTGAGTTTATGGACCTCATCCCTCTTCATTTCTCGCTTGCTTCGGGGCTTCATCGGCTCGCCAGCTTTGCTGTTCTTTTTGGTCGCTGGACCTTTTCTTCTCGCCTCCCTTATCACCATCGCCGTAGCGGTCTCAATGGCCACTGCTGCGCCCGGGTCCTTCCTGCTTGCCAGTGTGAGCGCCCGCCTGATTTCGTGTTCGTGAGTGTACATGTCAATGAGAGCACCAGCTTGCCACCTTAATTTTCTGTTGAGGCCAGTTACTGCTTGTAACCCTCGTGGCTGTATCAGCAGATTGAGTTCAGCAGGGATTTCCTGCCTCTCCAGGTTTGCCTCTGTTGGCTGCAGTAAGAGCTTAGTGCTTCTCCTGTGAGATTGCCGTCTCATGCACTGTCTTTTCTCTTTCACTTCGTGGGAGGACCTACCTGGAAGCTGACTTGCAATTTCCACATTCATGTAATATACAGAGTATTGGCCTTGCTCGAGAGCCTCCTCCATCTCCATCAAAGTTTTTAGTTCTTTTACAGACCACTTAGCCTTGCGACCTGTGGTCTTGCCCTTCTTCATCGCAGCCATTCCTGCTGGATGTTCTGGCAGATTTCTCTGCCCACCCCGTGGGGTTCCGGTTACTGTGCGGGGTGCAACACCGTACCTGTGATTTTTACAATCGACTTCCACTGCCGACAACGGTTAGGAAACCGAAAAACATATAATTTTATATTATATGATTGCTGTGTGACTTTTACAACTGATTTACACAATCCTCAGCAACGGCCTGCCAGCGGGAGGGGTCGACCGAAATTCCCTACCCTCCCAAGTAGAGGCCCCGTGGGACCTCAGCACCTGGGATGCTTTACGAAATCACCGGGGGCAGAAAGGATACTCCGGCGTACACCGAGCGCCTTTCTAGGGTGAAACGTGTGAGACGAATGGCTTTAAAAAAAGATAAAAACAAAATATTATATTTTCTGTTTAAAGAACTTGCCAGGTTCTTTTCACAGAGTTTGCTGAGTTCTGTTACAGAGTTTGCCATGTTCTGTTTACAGAGTTTGCCTCACTCCGTTTACAGAGTTTGCCACATTCTGTTTACAGAGTTTGCCGGGTTGTGTATACTGTAAGAATAATTAAGAGTAGTCAGTTGTTAGTCTGCATAGAAAAATATTAAAAGGGTAAGCCAGTTTAAAAATACATTAGGGACAGTGTGGGGTTGGGGATAACCCTAGTTAGCAGGCGCACCCATGCACAGGAAGTGTAGAGGCAGTGGAGACCTTTGAAGTCTCTAGAGCACTAGACGTGCCACGGGGTCAGACAGAGGGCAAGGGTGTCAATACTGTCAAGCAGACAATTTTTTATAAACAAACCATCTGATGGAAACTACCTGACAACCAAAAAAGGACCACCCTGAAGCAAGTTGGAAAATCACTTTGATCACAACAGTATAAGAGGGCCGCATACCCGCTTTCTGATCAGAACGCGCCTTCTCCAACTGTACCTTTGTATCGTTGTACTTGGTATATCTCAGTAAACTTTTTTACTTATACCTTTTACTCGACCGTGTGAGTCTCTACTTTATTCCTGACCAACACTGGACACAACAATTCCTACAAATTGGTGACCCCGACGCGTCTACGAACTGGTCAGTTGGTCCAGCTGTTGGCGGAGGTGGGGACCACACTACCTAAGGGCAGGAGGCCCGAAGGTCTAACGGCCTACGGGGATACAGACAAAGACACCCGGGTGAAAACACAAGGTAAAGAGAAACCTTTTTAAAAGAATTCTCCATAGTATAGTCATTCTTTAGTTTGTCTGTATTCAAGTAGAGCGGTTTCTAAATTTAACAGAACTGAGATATACCAATTGAAAAAACTGAATTGCATGCTTCAGTTTGGGTGTGTGGGAAAAGAAGGTTAAGCGACTCAGCCCATGGTATGCTAGTGTGTACTGTGGGAGGCTCGTAATAACCCAAACTAAAAGAAGGTTAAGCGACTCAGCCTATGGCATGCTAGTGTGTGCTGTAGGAGGCTCGCAATAACCCAAACTAAAGATTCACTAACAACTCAGCCCAGAAGATCCGGAGTTAGTCCGTGATTGAAGGGAGGCTTGTGAAGTGACAACACACTCAGATGCGGGTACGCAACAAAAGCAGCGACTGAATGTCGCAGGTGGAAAGATTGGCTGGATGTTAAGATTTTTTAGCTGTGTGCTAGTTTACCTTTGTGATGTGTAGAACTGGGTGTTTTACTGGATGTTAAGATTTTTAGCTGTGTGCTAGTTTACCTTTGTGATGTGTAGAACTGGGTGTTTTACTGGATGTTAAGATTTTTAGCTGTGTGCTAGTTTACCTTTGTGGTGTGTAAAATTAAGTATTTTACTGGATATTATGATTTTGAGCTATGTGGTAGTTTCACTGTGTGGTGTGTAAAATTAAGTATTTTACTGGATATTATGATTTTGAGCTATGTGGTAGTTTCACTGTGTGGTGTGTAAAATTAAGTATTTTACTGGATATTAAGATTTTGAGCTATGTGGTAGTTTATCTGTGTGGTGTGTAGAATCAGAAATTAGTGAAAAGTTTGACTAAGTATTTTACTGGATGTCAGAATTTGGAGCGGTGTGATACTATAACTGTGTTGGGTAGAATCAGAGATTAGTGACAAGTTTGACTAAGTATTTTACTGGATGTCAGAATTTTGAGCCGTGTGACATTATAACTGTGTTGTGTAGAATCAGGGATTTGGCTAAGTGTGTAGTTTGACTGCGTGCCGGCTGGGATACTATGATATTTTAATGTGACACTGCAATAATTCACTATTGTGCTATTTTTGAGTGTTATTGTTGTTTTAGTGCATCTACTGCCTTATGGCAAACATTGACTTTAAAGCAATAGAGAGAAAGATAGAACCAAATAGTGAAAATAGGTGGTGGAAACTCCCGTTTGGTCACACATATAGTAAAGAAGAGGTTTTTGCTTTCTATAAGTCCCACACAGAATTTGTGACTAGTTGGCCAAGGGAGACTGGTCTGTCAGGGAACACATGGTTAGAGGCGACATACCCCTGTCAAGCTAAAGACATAGAACAGGTCATTAGAACAGAAGCAGAGAAACTCTGGGCAAACGAGAACGATTGTTTAACCCTGACATACGACAGTCTCTCACAAATTGAAAAGAACAACAATCTCCACAGGTCTTTGTTGGAAAGAGTTGAGAGGAGGTTAGCAGAAGGGGGGCTCTCGGAGCAAAAAAGGGACTATTTGGAGAGGTCCAGAGATAGTTATACTTTCACCCCAGCGGCAGTAAAGTGGTCTGTGGCCCTAGGGAAGTTTGAAGACTTGCAGGGCAGAGAAAACTGTCTAGAAGTTCCAGGAGAGTGGATAAAAGAAATAAAGTTTTCCGCAGTACCAGTTTTTGATTGCAAAACAGTCAGGGCTCAAAAGGAGGAGAGACCCTTTAAGAGATTTAAGGCAGGAGACGTTGATCTTGGTACATTGGTAGTCCACGGAGAACGAATCACTATACCTAGGCTTGAGGAGGTTGAAGTACTTTGTACCTTTGGGTTTCTTGGCGGGTGTCACGTACTGACCACGTTAGGGGACGTTAGTAATCCACGGGAGATCGTGCCTAAGATAGGGTCGCTCTCTAGCGGGGCGCAGTTCAACGGGGTAGTCATGGCAGAACAGAAGGAAAAGACAGTAGGCGAAATGTGGAAGGAAGTGAAGGCACAGCTACTGAGGACTCAGACAAGAGGCATAGCAGACATCAAAACCAAGGGCATGGAGAAAATTTTGAGCGAATGGGTCAGGTCTAAAACACTTCCAGAATATGAGGAGGCTGCGGGGCTGACTGTTCAGAAACTGGCAGAGTTAAGACTAAAATCAGCGACAGAAGTGGAGATTTTGAAGAGTATGATTGAGAAACAAAAAGTAGGGAAGGTCAGGGCAAGAGAAAAGTTGCACAATGAAAGTAAGCTGAGGACAGAACTGTTGAGTCTGATGGGTGCAGTGACAATGGGGTGGACACTGGCAGCTAGAGAAAAAGATGAAGGAGACACAGACAAAAGAATGGCAGAGAAAATTAGTAGTCAGCTGGATTTAGGACTACCCGCGCCAGGAGCACTATACCCCAAATTACCAAGTGCACCACCACCATATGTAGCCCTCGGTGCTCATGCACAGCCAAATATACAAGCCCCATTGGGAATAATAAGTGCAAGTTCATTTGAGATTGTGAACACCCCAGAGGAGGAAGATATACTGAAAAAGAGAGAGGAGTTGCATTATAATGCGGTGTGTGACAGTTTAGGAATGGCCAAAGATGCTATGCAGGTGGCTGCAGAAAATACTGTTGCAAACCGGGAGATGCATAAGGTATTAATGAAAGAGCTAGAAAAAACACAACAGATAGGTATTACTTTGTTGGAAAAAGTTGCCGTAACAGAAGTGAGACAGACTGGAGAGGAAAAAGACACAAACATGATAGGGAAAGAGGTAGCAGACTCAGGAGCTGTTGGAGGGATTGGATCAGAAAAGGACCAGAAAGGAGCACACACCGTTAAAATAGAGCACAGCACACCAGTGTCAAGAAGCAACAGTCAAAAGCAGACAGAATTCACAGAATTGGAAAAAGAGCTCAGAAAGAGCAGGCAAAACAATGAAAAACTTGCAGCAGATTTTCATCAGTTGTCAAAAGTCCTTAACAAAGAACGCAGAGTTCAACAAGGATTGGAAGAAAGTCATAGACAGGAACGGGGTATGTACAGAGGCCGGAGTGAGAGTGTAGGAAGGACAAAAGACAGACTAGATGGGCTATACTGGAAAGAGAGCCAATCGAGGTATGACTCCGTAGACATGGAGCTTACTGGAGAGTTTCCCCTTACACCTCTAGGTAGTGGGGAGGAAGAGTGGAGCTCTTCAGAGGGGGATAGCGGAGAAATAGAGATAAAACCCCCAGGCCAAGGAAACTCATCTAAACACTTGGGTATACGGAAGAGAGTAGAAGAAAGGTGCAAAAAACAGAAAGACAGCGAGAAAAGGGTAATGGAGGTACTGAGGAAGAGTGCACAGAGCTCATCAAAGAGGGACCATAGCAGGAACCGTAAACATAACCACAGCCCGTTGCGAAGCGCATACCGCCCCATGTATGAACAGAGTAATGCTGGAAAACAGTCCCCTGCCCACATGATGGCCCCTGTGTTGGTGAATAGTAAGGGGGAGGAAAGTTACACACCTTGGAGCTTTAAAGACATGGAGATTATGATAAAAAGGTTGCCTCCCTTGCACAAAGGAGCGGAACCTTGGATAGCAGAATTCGAGAGACAGACCTGCCAGGACAGCCTGGCCCTAAAAGACATCCGAAGCCTGTTGTTAAAGCTTAGAGCGGAGACAGCGCTAGGACAATGTGAAAAAAAGAGCAGGTGTGAAAATGCAGGAGACGATGAGTTGTTCGATAAGCATCGCCCATATTTTTGGAGCACACTGAAAGAAATTTACCCAACAAAACTAGAACTAGACGCATTGGCCACCATCAGATTGAAAGACGAAGAAGACATACATGAGTTTGTGGACCGGGCATGGAGCATTTGGGAAGTAAAAACAGGGATGCGACCAGACGATTCAGAACTAGCACTGCAGCATTTCAGATTGGGAGTAATGGCGGGGTTACCCAAACCAGCACAGGCTAAGCTAGCAGAGATAGTGGGCCTTAAAACAATGGAGAAAGGACTATGGATGGAAAACATGGATTTTGTAGTTAAAAGGGTCAGACAGACAGAAAAAGATAAGAAGCTGACGGCTGACAGCACCCAGGGCGACAAAGTTTTCGAGAAATTGGGAAAAATCCTTGAGATAGCAGTAACCAAGGGAACTGCTAAAGAGTTAGTGGGAACCACTCAGTTGGTCCAAGCTGGACCTGGACAAAACTGGCAGAACCCCCCTCGGAGGGGGCCAGTAGACCCAAAGAGCAGGATGTGTTTTGTGTGTAGACAATACGGACACCTTAGCTACAACTGTCCCTCAAGCATGGGTCAAGGGGATATGTTTGGGGGAGACTATGGTAGGGGAGGTGGTAGTCAGGGAGGCCAGGGAAGAGGCAGAGGATACGCACCTGGTCCAAACCCATATAACCCATGGCAACACGGGGAGACAAACGAAGCCAGGAGTGGTAACGAGGGACGGGGCAGACAGCCGCCACAGAACATGGCAAGAGGGAGAGGGGGACAACAGGGACCCAAGAGGGGGGGCTGGCAAGCATATAATCAGGCTCAGGGGAACGTCCAGGCGTATTCCGGGGATGGGGACTTCTGGGGCTGTATGTACGGTGGTGACTGTTGACGGGGCCCTAGGGAACCCCGTCTTGACGCTACCCCAGCATGGGAACCCCCGATGATAATTGGAAAAATTGGAAATGAACAGATTACTTTTTTGGTAGACACAGGGGCAACCGCAACCACACTCAGATTAAAACCAAAAGGGGTAGAATTGTCAGGAAAATCATTGAAAACCGTGGGGTTCTCAGGGATAGTGGAAGAACAGCCGTACACTGAACTGATAGTCATAGAATTCGAAGGACAAAAAATTAAAATACAAGTGATAATTGCTGAAAATTGCCCTGTGAATCTTTTAGCCAGAGACATCATGGTAAAGATGGGAATGAGCATATGGTGCACTAAGGAGGGTCTTAGTGTAGAGTGGCCTGGAAAAAGAAGGTTACATCATGGGCAGTTTTTGAGCGTAGGAATGCCCAACGATTTAGGAATGCTCAACGATTTAAGAATGCCCAACGACTTAGGAATGGACAACGACGACGAATTCAAAGTGTTAGTCTATAAGCCAAACATACCAGACCCAGAAGACAAGCACATGGTAGAGGTATATTGGACTAGGCTTACACACGACGAATACACACCAGGGTTGATGAGGCAATACCAAGAATGGAAGCCTCACATCCCCGGGCTTGACAAGTACAGGGAGCCCAGTGACCCATTCCACATGACATACAATTACACCGTGAGAACAGATTATGAATATGATCAGCGGTGGGATACACTGAAAGAAGGGACAGAGGAGGAACTCGAGATAGGCGAAATAGTGGTGGGACCAGAGGGTATTGCTGCTAGGGTCCATCTCCGGCCAGAGCAAATGGATTGGATCGGTAGTGTGGAGGAATATACCCCACATATAACCCTAGCTGTGGCAGAAGGACACAAACCAGTGTCACTTAACAGAATGATGAAACGGGCAGATGCGAGTACCTTCTCAAAAATTGACGAGTTGCGTCAGATTTCAAGCGATGGCACACTGCTAACATTCGCTGTTGAAACCAGAGATCAGGGGGTGTGTGAGAGAGTCTATCACCCTAGAGAACTAGAAGGTGAAAACGCAGATCATCCGGGAGCCAAGGTAATGCTGGCCAGAATACCCGACAAACTATGGACAACACACGGGCACGATGTAGGAAGACTAGCGGGAGAAGTCACTCTGAAACTGAAACCTTGGGCCAGGCCAGTATACAGATCACAGTACCCGTTAAAGACAGAACAAAGTGAGGGAATAAGGGACACTGTGGAGGGACTAGTAGAGGCAGGAGTACTGAGAAAATGTGGTAGGATGAGATGGAACACCCCTATCCTACCAATACCCAAAGCAGGGGGCAAGGGGTGGAGAATGGTTCACGATTTACGGCTGATAAACAAAACAACAGAGTCATTGTCTCTACCAGTACCCGACCCATATGTTGCACTGGGGGCACTCCACCCCAAACAGAAATATTTCAGTGTGATTGATCTAGCAAATGCATTTTTCTGCCTACCATTAGCAAAAGAATGCCAACAATGGTTTGCATTTCAGTTTGAGGGACAGACGTACACGTACAACAGACTACCGCAGGGCTACAAAGACAGTCCAGGGCTGTTCAATCAAGCTCTGAACCAGATACTGAAAACAGTCCGACTCCCGGGGAAGACTACCCTGGTGCAGTACGCAGATGACCTTCTTCTGGCCTCCCCTTCCCCGGAGGAATCCTTAGAGGCGGCTGAGAGTTTACTACAAACCATGGCCAAAGTAGGATTCAAAGTCAAAAGAGAAAAATGCCAGCTGGGCAGAAAGTCTGTGGAGTTTTTGGGGCGCATAGTGGAGGGAGCAGGGACTAGCATATCTGGGCAGCACAGGGATGCGATAATGAAGTTTGGCAGGCCAGTGACAGTGCAGGACATGCTAGGATTCCTGGGGCTATGTGGCTACAGCCGGTCCTATGTGCCTGAGTTTGTTACCCTCACACAGCCACTCCGAGAAATGGTGAATGAGGTAGGGGCGAGGGAATTGAAGAAGAAGGTAACATGGACCAGGGTGAGAGAACAGGTGTTCCAACGAGTAAAGAATCGGCTGAGCTCGGCCGCTCACTTAGCTACTCCAAACTACCAAAAAGATTTTGAAATGGATGTGGCAGAAACTGATGGGATAGTAAATGCAGTATTGTACCAACAAGAAAGGGGGACGAGAAAAGTACTATCTTACTACAGTTGCAAACTGGATGCGGTTGAGACAGGAAAACCCCCCTGCCTCCGCTTCATGGCAGCTCTAGCTAGAGCCGTCAATAAAACATCGCACATAGTACTAGGGTACACGTTGAACATAAACACAAACCACACAGTGACAGCACTACTCGCCTCCGAAGCATTCAGTTTCTCAGCCACTCGCCAGATCAAGATTGATCACACCTTAAAACAACCAAACCTGGTGTTCAAAACTCCAAAGAACAACCGAGCAAATATGGCAATAGGGATTAATGGGGGAACATTGGAGCCTCATGACTGCGCCCGACAGGTGGATCATGACAGTAAGCTCAGGGCTGAACTCTACCCCTCACCTATAGACAAACCAGACATGGAGCTTTTTACAGATGGGTGTTCATACAAGGGAGAACAGGGCAACAGGGCTGGGTATTCAGTAGTTGAGTGGTTGGGCGAAGGAGAAACACGAGTACTGGAAGCCAGCGAGATTGAGCAACCTGCCTCGGCCCAGTCGGCAGAGATAACAGGACTTATCAGGGCTCTGATAATAGGCAAAGACAAAAGAATCAACATATACACTGACTCAGGGTACGGACATGCGGCGATACTACATGATGGCCCAGCTTTTTTGAGAAGAAAATTCCTCACAGCAGCCGGAGTACCAGTGAAACACGAAAAACTGTTGAAAGAACTGGTAAAAGCAGTGCAGTTACCTAGGGAAGTAGGGGTCATTAAGGTAGCAGGACACAGCTCACTACCAACCATGGAAGGCATGGGTAATGCAGCCGCAGATATAGCTGCAAAACAGGGGTGTGGATATCCGTTACAGGGGGTCCAGCTGCGTAGTGGGAAACAGACAGAACAGAAGGCAGTCAGACCAGAAAAGGTAACCGTAACAGCTGAAGGGGTGCAGGCAAGAGAATTCTATGAACATTGGTGGGAGGGTAACAAGGTACAACCAAGTGCCGAGATTGTGTTGTTGGCCGAAGCACAGGAAGCTTGTAGCATGTTAGAGAAAGATGAATGGTTAAGTTTGGGGGCCATAAAACAGGTATGCGTGCCGGAGAGAGGGGAACCATACGGGCTATGGAGAAATGTTATGGGCAAGCTATTTATACCAAAGCACATGCTGGGGCACGAGATGGAAGCGGCACACGGGCCAACTCATACAGCAGAACAAAAAATGTATGAGACCATAAGAGAACGATGGTGGTGCCCCAACCTGAGACAACACATACAGAATTATCGCGCTGAATGCACCACATGCAACAGGTTGAATCAAAAGAAAACGCTGCCACATCCGTTGCTGAAATTTCCTATGCCCCCGGGCCCATGGAAAGAAATTTGCATTGATTACACTGACATGGGCCGGGACATGAGGACAAGGAAAGGGTACAGATACATGCTGGTAGGAGTGGACAGGTACAGCAGATGGATAGAGGCATACCCGACGAAAAAGGAAGACGCCAGCTCTGTAGTTAAGTGGTTAACGGAGGAAATCATACCCAGATATGGGGTCTCTAGTAAGATCTGCTCAGATAATGGCACACATTTCAAAAATGAATTATTGCAAAAAACAGAACAGATGTTAGGCATAACACATAGGTTTGGCTCCATATACAAACCTGAAAGCCAGGGATTGGTAGAGAGAGCAAACAGAGTACTGAAAGAAAGATTGGCCAGAACAATGTTGGGTCATGAAATGGAATGGACAGAAGCTTTACCGCTGGTTTTGACAGCTACTAGGCGAGAACAGCACAAAGACACAGGACTGTCGCCCCATGAGATATTGACAGGGCGAAAAATGCCTTTTACCGAGTCCCGGGCACAGTACTTGGACTACGGGAATAAGGAGGTGCAGGTGTCCGAATATATGAACATACTCGGACATATGATTAACCTTATTTCCCAGCAGGTAAAGGGGAACCAACAGGAAGAAGACGAGAGACGAAGACCGGCAAACGTGGGGGACAGAGTGTACCTGAAGGTAAACAAAAGAAAAGGCTGGGCGAGCCCAAAGTGGTCAGGACCGCACAAAATCACACAAATTTCAGATCGAGCAGTTAAAACTGATCGAGAGAACGATGAAAACTGGCACCATTTCGCACATTGTGCTCTGGTTAGAAGTGTTACTGATAATTCTGATAATACTGCTAAAGCAAACTAAGGCCAAGGATCTGTGCGGGGCTAATGTCATATTCACAGTAGACACAGATATAGAGAATGTCTTTCAATTCGACTTGTGTGATGTAATCAACTGCGGGAGTAATCCACTCAGCTACCGGGGATACGACGTGTATGGCTGCTCTCACCTAAATTACAAAACAGGGATGGGAAGAAGAGGTACCAATGTTCCCTCCCAATCAAGGTGCCCGAATTGGGCAGATGTGTGGTGGTGGACTGGGCCTGACAGCACATGGACAGGGAAATTTTTGAAGGCAGGGGACGAGAGATGGAACATGAAGCAAAAGATCACTATAAGCAGGGGAGCTTACACAAACAGGGGAGGGAAAGGAATGAACCCAATTGTGGTAACCATACAACAGGGACTAGAGAACCCATGGCCACTCACTGAGTGGCATTCTGACCGATGCCAGGTAAAAGGGAACAAGAAATCTGGACCCATGGTGCCCACAATGTACATAATATTGGGGGTAGACCAGGCAGGGGATGATAGCATGGGAATTATACGGCTGAATTTGGGAAATTCCACTGCAAACAAAGCACGGGAAGACCAATTAGAGTTAGTGAAGAAGTTACGGGCGGATAAAATTAGTTACCAGGACAAGATTGCGGTAGAAACTGGATACAAAGATAAGAATGTATGGGTTAATAGAATGGTGGAAGCAGCCGAACAAGCCAAAGGGGGAAATTGCATAGTATGCTCGAAAGCAAGACCTAACCTATGGATGGTAAAAACCGCGTTTGAAGACCGCACTCACGAGGGGGCGCAGGGGCGAGACATAGAATGCATGCTTAACCTAATGTCAGAAGAAAATCCAAGCAGAAACTGTACGGGATGGGAAAAATACTATCCTATGGCTCCCAAAGGGGTGGAACCACCAATGTTTGATCCCACAATAAAACCAAACGCAACATGCATAATCAATAAGAATACGGCGAGCTGGGGTAAAGGATTGACTAAAAATGGCACTGACATAGAGGCATACTGCGGGGAAAAAATAGACCTCACCAATACGGACTTGGTCGCTAGGTTGACCGTAGCTCGAGCAGATGTATGGTGGTATTGTGGGGAAAGCACTTTGTACAATTTTCTACCACCAAACTGGCAGGGAATATGTGCACTGGTCGCTTTAGTCTCGCCAATAGAATTACACACAGATGCAGACATTGGTCAGGTCACCCAGCCAAAACGTAGACGTAGAAGGGAGGCCATACTAGATCGGACTCAGGAAGGGAGGAATCCTGATGGGGTGTGGATAGACGATATAGGCCAGGCCAGAGGCATCCCAAGTCGATATAAATTAGCGGACGAGGCCCTGGCTGGTTTAGAATCATTCCCAATATGGCATGCCATCTTCCCAGTGACAGTGAATAAAAATGTAAACAGAATTAATTTGATCCACTATAATGTTCAACGCCTGGCCAATCTGACCACCGAGGCAATAGACGCAATACACGAACAATTGGCTCAAACCTCCCTGATGACCCTGCAGAACCGAATGGCCTTGGATATGATTCTCGCTAAGGAGGGTGGGGTGTGTGCAATGTTCGGAGAAACATGTTGTATTATCATCACCAACAACACTGCCCCAGATGGTAAGCTGACAAAAAGCCTGGGTAAATTGAGGGCTCTGGCGGCAGAGCTAAAACAGCAATCGGGGGTAGGTGATGGATTGCAAAAATGGCTGGAGAAAACTTTCGGAAAATGGGGGGCCCTGCTTGGCCAGATACTTTTCGGAGGGATAATAGGGATCTGTGTATTTGGGGTGTGTGGTTGTTGTTGTATCCCTTGTATCAGGAGCCTGCTGAAGAGAACGATTAATGCCGCGGTGAACAAGAAAGATGGGTCAAGGGATCCACCTCCCATATACCAGGCGAATCAGATCATGGTGGGACAGGAGGAGCAGGGAGTATCCGAGGGTGGGAGTTTCATTACAACCGAGAGCGTGTATTCCTCACGCATGGGTGGGAGAGGAGAAAGCATGTACCTGAAAGTGTCCTGGAGCAGGAATGGGTACTCCTGCCCTTTTGGCCCATACACCCCAGATTGTCCCATGGGGAATCCCTGGTGTAAGTGGGGCCAAGGGGTCCAGGGGGCTGGATGGATGTGTTGGAAGTGGGCTGAGACCTTTGAACCAGAGAAACGTGAGTTGCTTAAGTCCACCATGATGATTCAGGAACGTGAGATTGAGACTGCATTGGCTCATTACAAAGATAGGTTTGATAGCATGTATGGCCCCTCGGCTGTTGAGGCTGAGGGGTTTATGAACTAACCTCTGTCTCAGTTCTTCTGAAACCCCCACAGGTGAAGCAGGATGGAGAATGGGGACGCTCTTCTTATAAAATTGCTTAGGGACACTGCTCATGTTAATGCATAATACGCTTTGCTGTGGCGAATGGGGGAAACTACTGATTTGCACAAGACACAACCACTCCAGAACACACTCCACACAGAACATACAAAACAACACGTTGATAGTACATAACAAGGTATGGGGTGTGTATCAAGCCTGAGCCCCGAGCTTGTCATTCGGGAGACCCATGAGTAAAAGCCGCTAGCAACCCAATCCATGCTGGATGGGCCAGTCTCCGGGAAGGGGGCCCGAGACCTAGCGGGGGTTACAGGTGAAGGACTCAGCTTGATGGCTCATAACTGCTGATGTGCGCTTGCTTGTATGATATCCCTAGTTGATAGCGTAAATTGTATGTGTTAAAATAACTTAATATCTTTAGGGATACATGCTGTTTGCTAGAAGCTAGTGTTAACCCATTAAATGGGTTAAAAGGAGGGAGATGTAAGAATAATTAAGAGTAGTCAGTTGTTAGTCTGCATAGAAAAATATTAAAAGGGTAAGCCAGTTTAAAAATACATTAGGGACAGTGTGGGGTTGGGGATAACCCTAGTTAGCAGGCGCACCCATGCACAGGAAGTGTAGAGGCAGTGGAGACCTTTGAAGTCTCTAGAGCACTAGACGTGCCACGGGGTCAGACAGAGGGCAAGGGTGTCAATACTGTCAAGCAGACAATTTTTTATAAACAAACCATCTGATGGAAACTACCTGACAACCAAAAAAGGACCACCCTGAAGCAAGTTGGAAAATCACTTTGATCACAACAGTATAAGAGAGCCGCATACCCGCTTTCTGATCAGAACGCGCCTTCTCCAACTGTACCTTTGTATCGTTGTACTTGGTATCTCTCAGTAAACTTTTTTACTTATACCTTTTACTCGACCGTGTGAGTCTCTACTTTATTCCTGACCAACACTGGACACAACAATTCCTACAATACAGAGTTTGATTGCGATTTGTGTGTTATTTTTCTCCGGGGATTCATATGCAACTTAGGACATAGTTGCTTCAGGTGGGATTTGAACCTGCGATTCTCAGATGCTCTTCTGAAATCTTACCCTTTGCGGGTTTCGAACCTGTGCTCTTCAGGTTCGTGGTGCTGCGCCCTACCCACTGAGCCACCGTGCTGATACAGAATCCCACCTGTCAGTGCGACCAAGTCACCGATTCCTCCCACAGTAAATTTCCAGGCTATTTCCTCTTTCAGAGCCAATCTTTATCCCATAATTGGGGTTATTGCTAGCCAACTTCCCTCAATCATTTGGATCAACTCTGATATTTATTTAGCCTTAATGTTCTTGAGATTCGTTTTTGCCCCGACCCTATGACAGAGTCATAGTTACTTTTCCATAAGAGTCATAGTATGACTCTCTTATGGAACCTTAAGAGACTCATAGTTACTGGTTAACCATGGGTAAAAAAAAGTTGGGGGTGCTGGCGCGAGCTCCATGGCCTACCCTCCCGAGCCAAAACGGTCAGTCCGACGACAGTGCACTTTTTTCGGACACTCTCTGAGGATTCCCCTTAAGCTTGGAGGATGCCAAAAAGAGGTTTTGCCACCGGGTACCATCTCGGGACTAGAGAGCTCCTTTTCAGAAGCCTCCTGGAGGATTGTAACAAGGCCCCAGAAGCTCATAGAGAGTCCGTTGATGGTGCATCTTTCTCGGGCACATGTTTTTGACATTATGGTGCATCTGGAAGTCGAAAACAAGGGACTCGAAGCTCGCAGAGAGTCAGTTGATGGTACATCTTTGGCGGACACATGTTTTTGACATTATGGTGCCTCTGGAAGTCGAAAACAAGGGACTCGAAGCTGGTAAAGAGTCCGTTGATGGTGCTCTGTCCTCGGACACATTATGTTCACATCCTGGTGCCTGTGGAGGATGTAACTAGGGGTGTAGCTGCACATGGCCTGTCCGCTGAAGGTGACCTATTCTCGGACACATTCTGTCACATCCTGGTGCCTGTGGAGGATGTAACTAGGGGTGTAGCTGCACATGGCCAGTCCGCTGAAGGTGACCTATTCTCGGACACATTCTGTCACATCCTGGTGCCTGTGGAGGATGTAACTAGGGGTGTAGCTGCACATGGTCAGTCCGCTGAAGGTGACCTATTCTCGGACACATTCTGTCACATCCTGGTGCCTGTGGAGGATGTTACTAGGGGTGCAGCTGCACATGGCCAGTCCGCTGAAGGTGACCTATTCTCGGACACATTCTGTCACATCCTGGTGCTTTTGGAGGATGTAACCAGGGGTGTAGCTGCTCAGGGCCAGTCCCCTGAAGGTGACCTATTCTCGGACACATTCTGTCACATCCTGGTGCCTGTGGAGGATGTAACCAGGGGTGTAGCTGCTCAGGGCCAGTCCGCTGAAGGTGCACTCTTCTCGGACACATGTTCCTCAAATCCTGGTCCTCCTGGAGGATATAGAGGGGTCTAGAGGCTCATGGCATGTCCGCTGAAGGTGCAGTATTCTCGGACACCTTTGAGCAGGGTCCTACCCCTCTGGAGGTCTGAAAACTGGATTTTGGGTTGGGGGTGGTGGCGGAGGCTCCACAAAATACCCTCCCGACCGAAAACGGGTTAGTCCACTTTTTTAGGGTGCTCTCGATTTCACGCCGTCATCCGGTGGCAAAACCTCTTTCTGTGATCCTCCAGGCCTTAGGGGGATTTTCAGAAGGTGTCCGAGAAAGGTGCATGGTCGTCGGACTGACCGTTTTCGGTCGGGAGGGTATTTTGTGGAGCCTCCGCCACCACCCCCAACTTTTTCGTACCCATGGTTAACCAAAACCCTACCCATGGTTAACCAAAATGGACTTAGAAAAAATCCACAGTTTTCAGACCTCCAGAGGGGTAGGACCCTGCTCAAAGGTGTCCGAGAATACTGCACCTTCAGCGGACATGCCATGAGCCTCTAGACCCCTCTATATCCTCCAGGAGGACCAGGATTTGAGGAACATGTGTCCGAGAACAGTGCACCCTCAGCGGACTGGCCCTGAGCAGCTAAACCCCTGGTTACATCCTCCACAGGCACCAGGATGTGACAGAATGTGTCCGAGAATAGGTCACCTTCAGCGGACATGCCTTGAGCCTCTAGACCCCTATATATCCTCCGGGAGAGGGAGGAGAGTGTGGTCAACAGTCCGCTTCAAACCGCTTGAAAATCGGACACTCAGAGGCTGAGTTACCTCTTTGTGGAACTTTTTTTATTTTTCGTTCTGAGCCTAAGTCCACTTTTTTAGGGTGCTCTCGATTTCGCGCCGTCACCCGGTGGCAAAACCTCTTTCTGTGATCCTCCAGGCCTTAGGGGGATTTTCAGAAGGTGTCCGAGAAAGGTGCATGGTCGTCGGACTGACCGTTTTCGGTCGGGAGGGTATTTTGTGGAGCCTCCGCCACCACCCCCAACTTTTTCGTACCAGTGGTTAACCAAAACCCTACCCATGGTTAACCAAAATGGTCTTAGAAAAAATCCACAGTTTTCAGACCTCCAGAGGGGTAGGACCCTGCTCAAAGGTGTCCGAGAATACTGCACCTTCAGCGGACATGCCATGAGCCTCTAGATCCCTCTATATCCTCCAGGAGGACCAGGATTTGAGGAACATGTGTCCGAGAACAGTGCACCTTCAGTGGACTGGCCCTGAGCAGCTACACCCCTGGTTACATCCTCCACAGGCACCAGGATGTGACAGAATGTGTCCGAGAATAGGTCACCTTCAGCGGACATGCCTTGAGCCTCTAGACCCCTATATATCCTCCGGGAGAGGGAGGAGAGTGTGGTCAACAGTCCGCTTCAAACCGCTTGAAAATCGGACACTCAGAGGCTAAGTTACCTCTTTGTGGAACTTTTTTTATTTTTCGTTCTGAGCCTAAGTCCACTTTTTTAGGGTGCTCTCGATTTCACGCCGTCATCCGGTGGCAAAACCTCTTTCTGTGATCCTCCAGGCCTTAGGGGGATTTTCAGAAGGTGTCCGAGAAAGGTGCATGGTCGTCGGACTGACCGTTTTCGGTCGGGAGGGTATTTTGTGGAGCCTCCGCCACCACCCCCAACTTTTTCGTACCCATGGTTAACCAAAACCCTACCCATGGTTAACCAAAATGGACTTAGAAAAAATCCACAGTTTTCAGACCTCCAGAGGGGTAGGACCCTGCTCAAAGGTGTCCGAGAATACTGCACCTTCAGCGGACATGCCATGAGCCTCTAGACCCCTCTATATCCTCCAGGAGGAAAAGGATTTGAGGAACATGTGTCCGAGAACAGTGCACCCTCAGCGGACTGGCCCTGAGCAGCTAAACCCCTGGTTACATCCTCCACAGGCACCAGGATGTGACAGAATGTGTCCGAGAATAGGTCACATTCAGCGGACATGCCTTGAGCCTCTAGACCCCTATATATCCTCCGGGAGAGGGAGGAGAGTGTGGTCAACAGTCCGCTTCAAACCGCTTGAAAATCGGACACTCAGAGGCTGAGTTACCTCTTTGTGGAACTTTTTTTATTTTTCGTTCTGAGCCTAAGTCCACTTTTTTAGGGTGCTCTCGATTTCGCGCCGTCACCCGGTGGCAAAACCTCTTTCTGTGATCCTCCAGGCCTTAGGGGGATTTTCAGAAGGTGTCCGAGAAAGGTGCATGGTCGTCGGACTGACCGTTTTCGGTCGGGAGGGTATTTTGTGGAGCCTCCGCCACCACCCCCAACTTTTTCGTACCCATGTTTAACCAAAACCCTACCCATGGTTAACCAAAATGGTCTTAGAAAAAATCCACAGTTTTCAGACCTCCAGAGGGGTAGGACCCTGCTCAAAGGTGTCCGAGAATACTGCACCTTCAGCGGACATGCCATGAGCCTCTAGACCCCTCTATATCCTCCAGGAGGACCAGGATTTGAGGAACATGTGTCCGAGAACAGTGCACCCTCAGCGGACTGGCCCTGAGCAGCTACACCCCTGGTTACATCCCTGGTTATAACCAAAATGGACTTAGAAAACACTGGAGGCCTACAGACACACACACCTCCCCAGACAGGCCTAAGAAGCCTCCTGTCTATTAAAGGTCCCCAAAGGTCAGAGAGACACACAGAGAGCTCCAAACACTGCCCAGTGTGTTGGGTTCACTTACTGGGAGGCCTACAGACACACACACCTCCCCAGTCAGGCCTAAGAAGCCTGCTGTCTATTAAAGGTCCCAAAAGGTCAGAGAGACACACAGAGAGCTCCCAGCACTGCCTAGTGTGTTGTGTTCACTTACTGGGAGGCCTACAGACACACACACCTCCCCAGACAGGCCTAAGAAGCCTGCTGTCTATTAAAGGTCCCCAAAGGTCAGAGAGACACACAGAGAGCTCCAAACACTGCCCAGTGTGTTGGGTTCACTTACTGGGAGGCCTACAGACACACACACCTCCCCAGACAGGCCTAATTAGCCTGCTGTCTATTAAAGGTCCCCAGAGGTCAGAGAGACACACAGAGAGCTCCAAACACTGCCCTGTGTACTATATTAAGTCACAGCAAGCCCCAATGGCTCACACTTGTCTCCCTTTAGGCCCAAAAATTCTGCCTGCTATTAAAGCTCTCTGAGGGTCCCACAGACACACAGAGAGCTCCCAGCACTGCCCAGCACTAACCCTAACCCCCAGTACTGCCCTCAGCCCCAGCCCACTGCCCCCAAACACAGTGAGCTTCATGAGGCTCCCACAGACACACACAGAGCTCCCAGCACTGCTGGACGTCTAAGTGAGGTCGCCATTGAATTCTAGATAGCTCGCTCCGTTTCTCACTTGCCGCCACAGCCTTCAGACGATCAGTCATCAGCACAAGTTCGCCTCATGAAAACCGGAGATTCATACCGATCTGCCACGCCCCACTGTGTGGTGTGTTTGTTTAGTGTGTAGCGCAGTTGACTGTGTGGTGTGTTTGTTTAGTGTGTAGCGCAGTTGCACTACGGGGTGTTGAGCTGCTTATTATGTGTAGGTTTTTAAGGATATAATGTGCTTTGTGATCGTGCTTCCACCCTGTAAAGCTTTTCCTTTATAGAGTCGAGCCTTTTTTCATACCGGGGAGTCATTCACAACTTAGGACAGAGTTGCTTCAGTTGGGATTTGAACCTGCAATTCTCAGATGGTTTTCTGGAATCTTACCCTTTGCGGGTTTCGAACCTGTGCTCATCAGGTCTGTGGTGCCGCGCCCTACCCACTAAGCCACCGTGCTGGTACAGAATTCCGCCTGTCAGTGCGCCCAAATCACCGATTCCTCACCCCATATTTTCCCAGGCTCTTTCTCTTTCAATCTTTCTCTCTCTCAGAGTTGCTTCATGTGGGGTTCGATCTTACGATTTTCAGGTGGTTTCGTCGAAACTAACACCTTTAATGGGTGGTTTCACCGAGACTTGCCCTTCGCGGGGTTCGAACCTGTGCTTCTCAGGTACCTCAGCCACTAATATGCCTCTCCCCACTCATCCGGGGCAAATTCTCGCTAGAGAAGGGTTCGGCGCGGTGACAGAGAGCTCCGTAGAGCCCTCGGCGTCCCCGGCCTGGAGGCTGACCGCGGTGGCGGGGAGGTGGGACCTGTGAGACAGGGTGCCTCCCCTGGCGGGTCACGGTTTCCAATCGGTCAGAAGGTTTAGGAGTGGAGAAGGAGGAGAGTGTGGTCAACAGTCCGCTTCAAACCGCTTGAAAATCGGACACTCAGAGGCTGAGTTACCTCTTTGTGGAACTTTTTTTATTTTTCGTTCTGAGCCTAAGTCCACTTTTTTAGGGTGCTCTCGATTTCGCGCCGTCACCCGGTGGCAAAACCTCTTTCTGTGATCCTCCAGGCCTTAGGGGGATTTTCAGAAGGTGTCCGAGAAAGGTGCATGGTCGTCGGACTGACCGTTTTCGGTCGGGAGGGTATTTTGTGGAGCCTCCGCCACCACCCCCAACTTTTTCGTACCCATGGTTAACCAAAACCCTACCCATGGTTAACCAAAATGGACTTAGAAAAAATCCACAGTTTTCAGACCTCCAGAGGGGTAGGACCCTGCTCAAAGGTGTCCGAGAATACTGCACCTTCAGCGGACATGCCATGAGCCTCTAGACCCCTCTATATCCTCCAGGAGGACCAGGATTTGAGGAACATGTGTCCGAGAACAGTGCACCCTCAGCGGACTGGCCCTGAGCAGCTACACCCCTGGTTACATCCCTGGTTATAACCAAAATGGACTTAGAAAACACTGGAGGCCTACAGACACACACACCTCCCCAGTCAGGCCTAAGAAGCCTCCTGTCTATTAAAGGTCCCCAAAGGTCAGAGAGACAAACAGAGAGCTCCAAACACTGCCCAGTGTGTTGGGTTCACTTACTGCGAGGCCTACAGACACACACACCTCTCCAGTCAGGCCTAAGAAGCCTGCTGTCTATTAAAGGTCCCAAAAGGTCAGAGAGACACACAGAGAGCTCCCAGCACTGCCTAGTGTGTTGTGTTCACTTACTGGGAGGCCTACAGACACACACACCTCCCCAGACAGGCCTAAGAAGCCTGCTGTCTATTAAAGGTCCCCAAAGGTCAGAGAGACACCCAGAGAGCTCCAAACACTGCCCAGTGTGTTGGGTTCACTTACTTGGAGGCCTACAGACACACACACCTCCCCAGACAGGCCTAAGAAGCCTGCTGTCTATTAAAGGTCCCCAAAGGTCAGAGAGACACACAGAGAGCTCCAAACACTGCCCAGTGTGTTGGGTTCACTTACTGGGAGGCCTACAGACACACACACCTCCCCAGACAGGCCTAATTAGCCTGCTGTCTATTAAAGGTCCCCAGAGGTCAGAGAGACACACAGAGAGCTCCAAACACTGCCCTGTGTACTGTATTAAGTCACAGCAAGCCCCAATGGCTCACACTTGTCTCCCTTTAGGCCCAAAAATTCTGCCTGCTATTAAAGCTCTCTGAGGGTCCCACAGACACACAGAGAGCTCCCAGCACTGCCCAGCACTAACCCTAACCCCCAGTACTGCCCTCAGCCCCAGCCCACTGCCCCCAAACACAGTGAGCTTCATGAGGCTCCCACAGACACACACAGAGCTCCCAGCACTGCTGGACGTCTAAGTGAGATCGCCATTGAATTCTAGATAGCTCGCTCCGTTTCTCACTTGCCGCCACAGCCTTCAGACGATCAGTCATCAGCACAAGTTCGCCTCATGAAAACCGGAGATTCATACCGATCTGCCACGCCCCACTGTGTGGTGTGTTTGTTTAGTGTGTAGCGCAGTTGACTGTGTGGTGTGTTTGTTTAGTGTGTAGCGCAGTTGCACTACGGGGTGTTGAGCTGCTTATTATGTGTAGGTTTTTAAGGATATAATGTGCTTTGTGATCGTGCTTCCGCCCTGTATAGCTTTTCCTTTATAGAGTCGAGCCTTTTTTCATACCGGGGAGTCATTCACAACTTAGGACAGATTTGCTTCAGTTGGGATTTGAACCTGCAATTCTCAGATGGTTTTCTGGAATCTTACCCTTTGCGGGTTTCGAACCTGTGCTCATCAGGTCTGTGGTGCCGCGCCCTACCCACTAAGCCACCGTGCTGGTACAGAATTCCGCCTGTCAGTGCGCCCAAATCACCGATTCCTCACCCCATATTTTCCCAGGCTCTTTCTCTTTCAATCTTTCTCTCTCTCAGAGTTGCTTCATGTGGGGTTCGATCCTACGATTTTCAGGTGGTTTCGTCGAAACTAACACCTTTAATGGGTGGTTTCACCGAGACTTGCCCTTCGCGGGGTTCGAACCTGTGCTTCTCAGGTACCTCAGCCACTAATATGCCTCTCCCCACTCATCCGGGGCAAATTCTCGCTAGAGAAGGGTTCGGCGCGGTGACAGAGAGCTCCGTAGAGCCCTCGGCGTCCCCGGCCTGGAGGCTGACCGCGGTGGCGGGGAGGTGGGACCTGTGAGACAGGGTGCCTCCCCTGACGGGTCACGGTTTCCAATCGGTCAGAAGGTTTAGGAGTGGAGAAGGAGGAGAGTGTGGTCAACAGTCCGCTTCAAACCGCTTGAAAATCGGACACTCAGAGGCTGAGTTACCTCTTTGTGGAACTTTTTTTATTTTTCGTTCTGAGCCTAAGTCCACTTTTTTAGGGTGCTCTCGATTTCGCGCCGTCACCCGGTGGCAAAACCTCTTTCTGTGATCCTCCAGGCCTTAGGGGGATTTTCAGAAGGTGTCCGAGAAAGGTGCATGGTCGTCGGACTGACCGTTTTCGGTCGGGAGGGTATTTTGTGGAGCCTCCGCCACCACCCCCAACTTTTTCGTACCCATGGTTAACCAAAACCCTACCCATGGTTAACCAAAATGGACTTAGAAAAAATCCACAGTTTTCAGACCTCCAGAGGGGTAGGACCCTGCTCAAAGGTGTCCGAGAATACTGCACCTTCAGCGGACATGCCATGAGCCTCTAGACCCCTCTATATCCTCCAGGAGGACCAGGATTTGAGGAACATGTGTCCGAGAAGAGTGCACCTTCAGCGGACTGGCCCTGAGCAGCTACACCCCTGGTTACATCCTCCACAGGCACCAGGATGTGACAGAATGTGTCCGAGAATAGGTCACCTTCAGGGGACTGGCCCTGAGCAGCTACACCCCTGGTTACATCCTCCAAAAGCACCAGGATGTGACAGAATGTGTCCGAGAATAGGTCACCTTCAGCGGACTGGCCATGTGCAGCTGCACCCCTAGTAACATCCTCCACAGGCACCAGGATGTGACAGAATGTGTCCGAGAATAGGTCACCTTCAGCGGACTGACCATGTGCAGCTACACCCCTAGTTACATCCTCCACAGGCACCAGGATGTGACAGAATGTGTCCGAGAATAGGTCACCTTCAGCGGACTGGCCATGTGCAGCTACACCCCTAGTTACATCCTCCACAGGCACCAGGATGTGACAGAATGTGTCCGAGAATAGGTCACCTTCAGCGGACAGGCCATGTGCAGCTACACCCCTAGTTACATCCTCCACAGGCACCAGGATGTGAACATAATGTGTCCGAGGACAGAGCACCATCAACGGACTCTTTACCAGCTTCGAGTCCCTTGTTTTCGACTTCCAGAGGCACCATAATGTCAAAAACATGTGTCCGCCAAAGATGCACCATCAACTGACTCTCTGCGAGCTTCGAGTCCCTTGTTTTCGACTTCCAGATGCACCATAATGTCAAAAACATGTGCCCGAGAAAGATGCACCATCAACGGACTCTCTATGAGCTTCTGGGGCCTTGTTACAATCCTCCAGGAGGCTTCTGAAAAGGAGCTCTCTAGTCCCGAGACGGTACCCGGTGGCAAAACCTCTTTTTGGCATCCTCCAAGCTTAAGGGGAATCCTCAGAGAGTGTCCAAAAAAAGTGCACTGTCGTCGGACTGACCGTTTTGGCTCGGGAGGGTAGGCCATGGTGCTCGCGCCAGTACCCCCAACTTTTTTTTACCCATGGTTAACCAGTAACTATGAGTCTCTTAAGGTTCCATAAGAGAGTCATACTATGACTCTTATGGAAAAGTAACTATGCTAAATAAATATCAGAGTTGATCCAAATGATTGAGGGAAGTTGGCTAGCAATAACCCCAATTATGGGATAAAGATTGGCTCTGAAAGAGGAAATAGCCTGGAAATTTACTGTGGGAGGAAGACTGACTTGGTGACTTGGAGACTGAAGACTGACTCGGTGACTTGGTCGCACTGACAGGTGGGATTCTGTATCAGCACGGTGGCTCAGTGGGTAGGGCGCGGCACCACGAACCTGAAGAGCACAGGTTCGAAACCCGCAAAGGGTAAGATTTCAGAAGAACATCCCACCTGAAGCAACTATGTCCTGAGTTGCATATGAATCCCCGGAGAAAAATAACACACAAATTGCAATCAAACTCTGTAAACAGAACGTGGCAAACTCTGTAAGCAGAGCATGGCATACTTTGAAGACAGAACTTGGCAAACTCTGTATACACAAACTCTGTAAACGGAGTGAGGCAAACTCTGTAAACAGAACGTGGCAAACTCTGTAACAGAACTCAGCAAACTCTGTGAAAAGAACCTGGCAAGTTCTTTAAACAGAAAATATAATATTTTGTTTTTATCTTTTTTTAAAGCCATTCGTCTCACACGTTTCACCCTAGAAAGGCGCCCGGTGTACGCCGGAGTATCCTTTCTGCCCCCGGTGATTTCGTAAAGCATCCCAGGTGCTGAGGTCCCACGGGGCCTCTACGTGGGAGGGTAGGGAATTTCGGTCGACCCCTCCCGCTGGCAGGCCGTTGCTGAGGATTGTGTAAATCAGTTGTAAAAGTCACACAGCAATCATATAATATAAAATTATATGTTTTTCGGTTTCCTAACCGTTGTCGGCAGTGGAAGTCGATTGTAAAAATCACAGGTACGGTGTTGCACCCCGCACAGTAACCGGAACCCCACGGGGTGGGCAGAGAAATCTGCCAGAACATCCAGCAGGAATGGCTGCGATGAAGAAGGGCAAGACCACAGGTCGCAAGGCTAAGTGGTCTGTAAAAGAACTAAAAACTTTGATGGAGATGGAGGAGGCTCTCGAGCAAGGCCAATACTCTGTATATTACATGAATGTGGAAATTGCAAGTCAGCTTCCAGGTAGGTCCTCCCACGAAGTGAAAGAGAAAAGACAGTGCATGAGACGGCAATCTCACAGGAGAAGCACTAAGCTCTTACTGCAGCCAACAGAGGCAAACCTGGAGAGGCAGGAAATCCCTGCTGAACTCAATCTGCTGATACAGCCACGAGGGTTACAAGCAGTAACTGGCCTCAACAGAAAATTAAGGTGGCAAGCTGGTGCTCTCATTGACATGTACACTCACGAACACGAAATCAGGCGGGCGCTCACACTGGCAAGCAGGAAGGACCCGGGCGCAGCAGTGGCCATTGAGACCGCTACGGCGATGGTGATAAGGGAGGCGAGAAGAAAAGGTCCAGCGACCAAAAAGAACAGCAAAGCTGGCGAGCCGATGAAGCCCCGAAGCAAGCGAGAAATGAAGAGGGATGAGGTCCATAAACTCAGAAAACTAATGAGTACGGACCCGGCTAAGCGACCGACTGCCCAGTCCTGCTGCCTCAATTACACGAAGTGTTTGAAAGGCGTTGGATGGTGTCAGAAGGTGCCTTCAAGGGCTTGGGAGGCTTTAAGGCCGCCAGCGGGGCGGACAACGAACACTTCTCCACCCTGTTCACCCCCGAAGAGGTGCTCACACACCTCAGAAAGACGGACAGGAAATCGGCACCAGGCACGGACGGCATCGGGCGGGATGACCTACTCCTCTGGGACCCGAAGGGTGTGAAGCTATCAAAACTCTTTGGCAGCTGGCTTGCGGCGGGGTTCATACCTCAGTGTGTAAAGCCCGCGAGAACTGTACTGATACCAAAGACCTCCGACCCTCTGCTGTTGAATGACCCAAATAACTGGCGCCCAATCACTATCGGCTCGATGCTGATGCGGCTGTTCTCACGACTGCTAAATGGGCGCCTTACGAAAGCCTGCACTATCCACGACAGGCAGCGAGGGTTAAGGGACTCTCCTGGCTGTAGTGAGAATCTTCACATCCTTCAAAGTCTGGTTAAAGCCAGCAGGAGGGAGAGAAAGTCACTAGCGGTGGTGCTCGTGGACGTGGCAAAGGCTTTCGATACGGTGACACACGAGCACTTGCTTGCAGTGCTCAGGCAGAGAGGTCTGGATGAACACATCATAAACACAATACAAAGCTCGTACGACGGGGGCGTAACTTGCATTGAAGCCGGGGGAGAACAATCTGAACCCATTGCAATGAAAGTCGGTGTGAAGCAGGGTGACCCACTGTCCCCATTGCTTTTCAATCTGGCTCTTGATCCACTGCTCCACACACTGGAAAGCCTCGGTAAGGGAGTAAAGATCGCAGACACAAAGCTGGTCTCGCTTGCATTCGCAGATGACCTGGTGCTGGTCAGCGACACACTGAATGACTTCTGTGCCCTGACGGGGCTTAAGGTGCACGCAAGCAAGTGCTTCGGCTTCATGGTTACCCCCTTGAAACACAGCATGAAAATGAAAGTGAATGACTGTCCCCCCTGGCAGATCGAGGGGACACCAATAGAAATGGTTGAAAGTGGAAGGGCGGTAAGATATCTGGGAATTCAGGTCGGTCCAGTGAGGGGCCTCGAGAAACCCGACATTCTCAAAGAGTTACAAGTGGCGCTGGATAAGGTAGGGGCGACACCATTAACTGCCCCTCAAAAGATTTGGCTGCTTAAGACCTTCATAATCCCCAGGCATTTCTACCGGGCCGACCACTGCGACTACAGTATAGTTCGGCTGCGACTGCTGGACCGGCTACTACGTAGCACAGTAAAAACATGGCTGGGTCTAGCGCAGACCACATGTGATGGGTTGCTCTATGCTAGAGCGAGAGACGGAGGTCTGGGGCTACAAAAGTTGAGCGCCGTTATTCCTGCTATGCAGGCAAAGCGGTTGTGGAAACTTTTGCACTCTGATGATGAAGTCATCAGAAAGACAGCCTGGGACCAGAATGGGCTGGAGGACTGGAGAAGAGCTTGGCTCAAAGCGGGCGGGCAACTGGAGAAATTACCAACTCCAGAGGGTGTGCCAGTAACGAACGTTACTGAAGCAGATGGGGCCCCTCAGCTATCCCAGTACAAGAGACCATGCGAGTGGCAAGATGTAGAGTTCGACCGGTGGGCAGGCAAATCGGTGCAGGGAGTTGGAATAGCCTGGTTCAAAGACTCTCCAGAGTCTAATGCCTGGCTCTCCAAACTCCCAAAAGTGCAACACAAATTCTGCTCACAAGCACTACAGCTACAAGCGAACGTCTACCCTACCAGGGAATTTATGGCAAGGGGCCAAAGCAAGTGGAACGCGAGTTGCCGAGGCTGTCACGCGAGGCTTGAGTCCGCCTCACACCTCCTCGGAGCATGTCCCAGCGGTAGGGCGAAACGACTGGAGCGACACAATTTTGCATGCCATCGACTGGCAGTCGCTGCGAAGAAGCAGGGCTGGGTTGTCCACAGGGAGAAAGAATTTGGAAGCAGACCAAATGTGAGACACCCAGACTTGGTCTTTTGCAAAGATGGTAAGGCAATGGTGCTGGATGTGACAGTGCGGTTTGAAAGGAACATCAACACACTAAAACTCGCAGGCCGAGAGAAAGTAAAGCACTACAAACCCATCAAGAACTTGGTGAAACAGGTCATGGGTGTAGAGGAAGTGGAAATACACGGATTTCCACTGGGAGCGAGGGGCCTCTGGCATAAACCCAACAACAAGATCCTCAAGAGAATGGGACTTTCTAAGAGCAGTGCAAAAGCTCTCGCGTCGAGACTTTGTAAGAGTGTTCTGAGAGGATCCTTAACTATCTTGAGTGACATCCTACAAAGTAGGGATTGAATACTTTATATTAAAGTGAAAAGCTTAAGAGGAAAAGCTAAACAGGGCGGAAGCACCGGACCACAATGCACATTGCATCCTTAAAAACCTACACATAATAAGCAGCTCAACACCCCGTAGTGTAACTGCGCTACACACTAAACAAACACACCACACAGTGGGACGTGGCATATCGGTAGGAATCTCCGGTTTTCATGAGGCGAACTTGTGCTGGTCCGTGGGTCAACTCACCGCCTTGAGGGACGCGCTTGGTGACAGGTCGCCCGCGGCCCTAGCGGGCTGCCGGCTCCTGACTCTCTAAGGTAGCCAAATGACTGCTGGAGGCAGACCAATGACTGCTGCTCTCCACGGTCCTGAAGACACACACACACACAGGCAGAGTGCAGGCAGAATCCCAGGCAGACTGCAGGCACACTCCCAGGCAGACTCCCATGAAAAATTTCGCCAAAAAAAAGCCCCTTTTCTTCTCGCCTCCCTTATCACCATCGCCGTAGCGGTCTCAATGGCCACTGCTGCGCCCGGGTCCTTCCTGCTTGCCAGTGTGAGCGCCCGCCTGATTTCGTGTTCGTGAGTGTACATGTCAATGAGAGCACCAGCTTGCCACCTTAATTTTCTGTTGAGGCCAGTTACTGCTTGTAACCCTCGTGGCTGTATCAGCAGATTGAGTTCAGCAGGGATTTCCTGCCTCTCCAGGTTTGCCTCTGTTGGCTGCAGTAAGAGCTTAGTGCTTCTCCTGTGAGATTGCCGTCTCATGCACTGTCTTTTCTCTTTCACTTCGTGGGAGGACCTACCTGGAAGCTGACTTGCAATTTCCACATTCATGTAATATACAGAGTATTGGCCTTGCTCGAGAGCCTCCTCCATCTCCATCAAAGTTTTTAGTTCTTTTACAGACCACTTAGCCTTGCGACCTGTGGTCTTGCCCTTCTTCATCGCAGCCATTCCTGCTGGATGTTCTGGCAGATTTCTCTGCCCACCCCGTGGGGTTCCGGTTACTTTGCGGGGTGCAACACCGTACCTGTGATTTTACAATCGACTTCCACTGCCGACAACGGTTAGGAAACCGAAAAACATATAATTTGATATTATATGATTGCTGTGTGACTTTTACAACTGATTTACACAATCCTCAGCAACGGCCTGCCAGCGGGAGGGGTCGACCGAAATTCCCTACCCTCCCAAGTAGAGGCCCCGTGGGACCTCAGCACCTGGGATGCTTTACGAAATCACCGGGGGCAGAAAGGATACTCCGGCGTACACCGGGCGCCTTTCTAGGGTGAAAAGTGTGAGACGAATGGCTTTAAAAAAAGATAAAAACAAAATATTATATTTTCTGTTTAACCCCTTGGTGCCGCCCCGTGTTAATATCGTTCTTATTCGAACGATGACGTTTTGGTGCCATGACAACAGAAAATAACATATTTTTGCAAAAAAAATTTTTTTTACAAAACCTCAAGACCCATCCAATCATATTGCATGCTTTTAAAATCCATTTTATTGATTGGCTAGTCCCACAGAGCTCGTCAAATCAAGCTACGCGAGTGACGTGAATGAGGTTAGAAAAAACAAACATGGCGTCCGCGAGTATGCGACACCTCAGAGAGAAACAGCAATTTTTAGCACAAGAAGAAGCAGCATTTCTAATGAATGATGAGTGGCCAAGAAACTAATGTACACAGTGGTCCTGGATGGATTTCTAGTGGAGAAAAAGTTTGAACTTTTACCGAGGATTGGAAGGAGAAACCGCCGGAGAAAAGTACTCCGACTGCGTTTCTATCACAAGGTACGTTTCATCATACACACACCAAACAAGTAGTCACTGAAATGCATGCTAGCTTTCCTCATTTGTTTCTCTGAGTAAATAATTAACTTTATCAAACCTTTGTATTTAGTATTGTGTTCGGCTATCAATTTGGCTAGATTTATAAGACATTTGTGAGGGCGAACATTCACATGTTTCGTTTACCGCAAAGTACCGCTGACGCAAACGCACCTTGTACTAATAGCAAACAACATGTTACTGGGTTTACATTTTAGCATTTGAAAGGCATAAGCAAGCAGGGACTAACCCTTGGGAGAAAAGATAAAGCAGTATTTATTTTCCTTTCAATATGTTTTTCTTACCTAATTCATGAAAAAAAATGTGACTTACTTATGGTTTTAGTGTAGTTCTGTCAATATTTCGTTGTTGATTTGAGACCTCAAGGTTTTGTGTGCTTGTTATTTCAGCCCTGTACAATAATTACTAATAACTTGTGTATATA
The DNA here is from genome assembly GCF_963457725.1 of Sprattus sprattus. Taxonomy (NCBI): domain Eukaryota; kingdom Metazoa; phylum Chordata; class Actinopteri; order Clupeiformes; family Clupeidae; genus Sprattus; species Sprattus sprattus. The sequence continues at coordinate 31,538,852 of NC_137915.1, read as the reverse complement.
TATATATATATATGTGTGTGTGTGTGTGTGTGTGTGTGTGTGTGTGTGTAAATGAAGAATAGAAAAATTAACTGTTCCTTTTTCTGATCTGACTTGATTTTCAGCTTAGGTAATGGAATATTAGCCACGAGGAGAGAAGCGATGATGGTGCTCCTGAAAATCCGCCAGCCAACCCAAGACCAGCGAGAGGGAGAGGTGTGAGACCAAGAGGGAAAGGGCCAAGAGGCCTACAAGCCAGGATAGTTGGACCTTTTAATATATTGACAAATTCCAGATCTGGGCTTTCTCTTTCAATGGACACATTTTGAAAGGGCTGATGCAGAGCTTTGCAGCGCTCTTTGAAATGGTCAAGGAAAGTTCTGACTTCTCTGAGCTTATCATTTCCATCCTAAGCACTGGGGTCTACTACATGTAACATGGCCATAAGGGCTTTGAGGGTGAATGTTTGGCACCCTGTAGCCAGGCCAGGTGAGTTGACTATGCTCTCTGTTTGCTACAAATTATGTCAGATGTGGGATGGCTTCCCGTGAGGTCATCTGAGGCGTGGCCGTAAAACTGTATGAGGGACCCCCAGGTAGGTTGACACCTGAGTTAGGGGCCCCGTAGATGGGTAAAGCACATGTCTGTGTGTGTATGGGGGTGGGGGGGGCACTCTTGATGGTAGAAGTACTCTTGGTGGATGCGCGAGGAATGCCTATGTACATGAAGCGCAAGGGTGCACTTCCCGAAGTGGAGGGCAGTGTGACGGAGTGCTGCACTACAGATGAGTATAGTGCTCTGACTGCCACACTATGGAGCCTGGCTCATTGGTATGGCAGTCAGAGTGCATGTTGGCACCCTGTAGATCCAGGTTCAAATCGATGTGTGGGGTGATGCAATCTCCCATATTTGATCACACTGAATTATACTGGAATTTTGAAATGTACATAATGTGGAGGACGCCAGATATTGGGCTGTAACATTTGAGGTTTTGCTCAGATCAAGCTGAAATTTTAGAGTGATATGGCTGATTGATTATGCTTTGATTTGACGTTGAAATTTTTTAATAAAAATGTATACTTTGCTCTTCAGATGAGAAATTGTACATAATTTATGCGCATAATTAATACAACATTTGCATAAATGCTATTTTTAATAAACAAATATATTTTAAAAATGAAAAAACTGTGTGCTGTGTTGTACTCCATACTTTTAGCTTTAAAATGATGTATCACACATTAATATATGTTACAAACTGTTCTTACACCACTGCTTTAATTGAAAGCACCCTAAATCGGTCATTTTAGGTGCTGGCAACAAAGGGTTAAAGAACTTGCCAGGTTCTTTTCACAGAGTTTGCTGAGTTCTGTTACAGAGTTTGCCACGTTCTGTTTACAGAGTTTGCCTCACTCCGTTTACAGAGTTTGCCACATTCTGTTTACAGAGTTTGCCAGGTTGTGTATACAGAGTTTGCCAAGTTCTGTCTTCAAAGTATGCCATGATCTGCTTACAGAGTTTGCCACATTCTGTTTACAGAGTTTGATTGCGATTTGTGTGTTATTTTTCTCCAGGGATTCATATGCAACTTAGGACATAGTTGCTTCAGGTGGGATTTGAACCTGCGATTCTCAGATGTTCTTCTGAAATCTTACCCTTTGCGGGTTTCGAACCTGTGCTCTTCAGGTTCGTGGTGCCGCGCCCTACCCACTGAGCCACCATGCTGATACAGAATCCCACCTGTCAGTGCAACCAAGTCACCGATTCCTCCCACAGTAAATTTCCAGGCTATTTCCTCTTTCAGAGCCAATCTTTATCCCATAATTGGGGTTATTGCTAGCCAACTTCCCTCAATCATTTGGATCAACTCTGATATTTATTTAGCCTTAATGTTCTTGAGATTCGTTTTTGCCCCGACCCTATGACAGAGTCATAGTTACTTTTCCATAAGAGTCATAGTATGACTCTCTTATGGAACCTTAAGAGACTCATAGTTACTGGTTAACCATGGCTAAAAAAAAGTTGGGGGTGCTGGCGCGAGCTCCATGGCCTACCCTCCCGAGCCAAAACGGTCAGTCCGACGACAGTGCACTTTTTTCGGACACTCTCTGAGGATTCCCCTTAAGCTTTGAGGATGCCAAAAAGAGGTTTTGCCACCGGGTACCATCTCGGGACTAGAGAGCTCCTTTTCAGAAGCCTCCTGGAGGATTGTAACAAGGCCCCAGAAGCTCATAGAGAGTCCGTTGGTGGTGCATCTTTCTCGGGCACATGTTTTTGACATTATGGTGCATCTGGAAGTCGAAAACAAGGGACTCGAAGCTCGCAGAGAGTCAGTTGATGGTGCATCTTTGGCGGACACATGTTTTTGACATTATGGTGCCTCTGGAAGTCGAAAACAAGGGACTCGAAGCTGGTAAAGAGTCTGTTGATGGTGCTCTGTCCTCGGACACATTATGTTCACATCCTGGTGCCTGTGGAGGATGTAACTAGGGGTGTAGCTGCACATGGCCTGTCCGCTGAAGGTGACTTATTCTCGGACACATTCTGTCACATCCTGGTGCCTGTGGAGGATGTAACTAGGGGTGTAGCTGCACATGGCCAGTCCGCTGAAGGTGACCTATTCTCGGACACATTCTGTCACATCCTGGTGCCTGTGGAGGATGTAACTAGGGGTGTAGCTGCACATGGTCAGTCCGCTGAAGGTGACCTATTCTCGGACACATTCTGTCACATGCTGGTGCCTGTGGAGGATGTTACTAGGGGTGCAGCTGCACATGGCCAGTCCGCTGAAGGTGACCTATTCTCGGACACATTCTGTCACATCCTGGTGCTTTTGGAGGATGTAACCAGGGGTGTAGCTGCTCAGGGCCAGTCCGCTGAAGGTGACCTATTCTCGGACACATTCTGTCACATCCTGGTGCCTGTGGAGGATGTAACCAGGGGTGTAGCTGCTCAGGGCCAGTCCGCTGAAGGTGCACTCTTCTCGGACACATGTTCCTCAAATCCTGGTCCTCCTGGAGGATATAGAGGGGTCTAGAGGCTCATGGCATGTCCGCTGAAGGTGCAGTATTCTCGGACACCTTTGAGCAGGGTCCTACCCCTCTGGAGGTCTGAAAACTGTGGATTTTTTCTAAGTCCATTTTGGTTAACCATGGGTAGGGTTTTGGTTAACCATGGGTACGAAAAAGTTGGGGGTGGTGGCGGAGGCTCCACAAAATACCCTCCCGACCGAAAACGGTCAGTCCGACGACCATGCACCTTTCTCGGACACCTTCTGAAAATCCCCCTAAGGCCTGGAGGATCACAGAAAGAGGTTTTGCCACCGGGTGACGGCGCGAAATCGAGAGCACCCTAAAAAAGTGGACTTAGGCTCAGAACGAAAAATAAAAAAAGTTCCACAAAGAGGTAACTCAGCCTCTGAGTGTCCGATTTTCAAGCGGTTTGAAGCGGACTGTTGACCACACTCTCCTCCTTCTCCACTCCTAAACCTTCTGACCGATTGGAAACCGTGACCCGCCAGGGGAGGCACCCTGTCTCACAGGTCCCGCCTCCCCGCCAACGCGGTCAGCCTCCAGGCCGGGGACGCCGAGGGCTCTACGGAGCTCTCTGTCACCGCGCCGAACCCTTCTCTAGCGAGAATTTGCCCCGGATGAGTGGGGAGAGGCATATTAGTGGCTGAGGTACCTGAGAAGCACAGGTTCGAACCCCGCGAAGGGCAAGTCTCGGTGAAACCACCCATTAAAGGTGTTAGTTTCGACGAAACCACCTGAAAATCGTAGGATCGAACCCCACATGAAGCAACTCTGAGAGAGAGAAAGATTGAAAGAGAAAGAGCCTGGGAAAATATGGGGTGAGGAATCGGTGATTTGGGCGCACTGACAGGCGGAATTCTGTACCAGCACGGTGGCTTAGTGGGTAGGGCGCGGCACCACAGACCTGATGAGCACAGGTTCGAAACCCGCAAAGGGTAAGATTCCAGAAAACCATCTGAGAATTGCAGGTTCAAATCCCAACTGAAGCAACTCTGTCCTAAGTTGTGAATGACTCCCCGGTATGAAAAAAGGCTCGACTCTATAAAGGAAAAGCTATACAGAGCGGAAGCACGATCACAAAGCACATTATATCCTTAAAAACCTACACATAATAAGCAGCTCAACACCCCGTAGTGCAACTGCGCTACACACTAAACAAACACACCACACAGTCAACTGCGCTACACACTAAACAAACACACCACACAGTGGGGCGTGGCAGATCGGTATGAATCTCCGGTTTTCATGAGGCGAACTTGTGCTGATGACTGATTGTCTGAAGGCTGTGGCGGCAAGTGAGAAACGGAGCGAGCTATCTAGAATTCAATGGCGACCTTACTTAGACGTCCAGCAGTGCTGGGAGCTCTGTGTGTGTCTGTGGGAGCCTCATGAAGCTCACTGTGTTTGGGGGCAGTGGGCTGGGGCTGAGGGCAGTACTGGGGGTTAGGGTTAGTGCTGGGCAGTGCTGGGAGCTCTGTGTGTGTCTGTGGGACCCTCAGAGAGCTTTAATAGGGGGATTCCGGGAGAGGGAGGAGAGTGTGGTCAACAGTCCGCTTCAAACCGCTTGAAAATCGGACACTCAGAGGCTAAGTTACCTCTTTGTGGAACTTTTTTTATTTTTCGTTCTGAGCCTAAGTCCACTTTTTTAGGGCGCTCTCGATTTCACGCCGTCATCCGGTGGCAAAACCTCTTTCTGTGATCCTCCAGGCCTTAGGGGGATTTTCAGAAGGTGTCCGAGAAAGGTGCATGGTCGTCGGACTGACCGTTTTCGGTCGGGAGGGTATTTTGTGGAGCCTCCGCCACCACCCCCAACTTTTTCGTACCCATGGTTAACCAAAACCCTACCCATGGTTAACCAAAATGGACTTCGAAAAAATCCACAGTTTTCAGACCTCCAGAGGGGTAGGACCCTGCTCAAAGGTGTCCGAGAATACTGCACCTTCAGCGGACATGCCATGAGCCTCTAGACCCCTCTATATCCTCCAGGAGGACCAGGATTTGAGGAACATGTGTCCGAGAACAGTGCACCCTCAGCGGACTGGCCCTGAGCAGCTAAACCCCTGGTTACATCCTCCACAGGCACCAGGATGTGACAGAATGTGTCCGAGAATAGGTCACCTTCAGCGGACATGCCTTGAGCCTCTAGACCCCTCTATATCCTCCGGGAGAGGGAGGAGAGTGTGGTCAACAGTCCGCTTCAAACCGCTTGAAAATCGGACACTCAGAGGCTGAGTTACCTCTTTGTGGAACTTTTTTTATTTTTCGTTCTGAGCCTAAGTCCACTTTTTTAGGGTGCTCTCGATTTCGCGCCGTCACCCGGTGGCAAAACCTCTTTCTGTGATCCTCCAGGCCTTAGGGGGATTTTCAGAAGGTGTCCGAGAAAGGTGCATGGTCGTCGGACTGACCGTTTTCGGTCGGGAGGGTATTTTGTGGAGCCTCCGCCACCACCCCCAACTTTTTCGTACCCATGGTTAACCAAAACCCTACCCATGGTTAACCAAAATGGACTTAGAAAAAATCCACAGTTTTCAGACCTCCAGAGGGGTAGGACCCTGCTCAAAGGTGTCCGAGAATACTGCACCTTCAGCGGACATGCCATGAGCCTCTAGACCCCTCTATATCCTCCAGGAGGACCAGGATTTGAGGAACATGTGTCCGAGAACAGTGCACCCTCAGCGGACTGGCCCTGAGCAGCTACACCCCTGGTTACATCCTCCACAGGCACCAGGATGTGACAGAATGTGTCCGAGAATAGGTCACCTTCAGCGGACATGCCTTGAGCCTCTAGACCCCTATATATCCTCCGGGAGAGGGAGGAGAGTGTGGTCAACAGTCCGCTTCAAACCGCTTGAAAATCGGACACTCAGAGGCTGAGTTACCTCTTTGTGGAACTTTTTTTATTTTTCGTTCTGAGCCTAAGTCCACTTTTTTAGGGTGCTCTCGATTTCGCGCCGTCACCCGGTGGCAAAACCTCTTTCTGTGATACTCCAGGCCTTAGGGGGATTTTCAGAAGGTGTCCGAGAAAGGTGCATGGTCGTCGGACTGACCGTTTTCGGTCGGGAGGGTATTTTGTGGAGCCTCCGCCACCACCCCCAACTTTTTCGTACCCATGGTTAACCAAAACCCTACCCATGGTTAACCAAAATGGACTTAGAAAAAATCCACAGTTTTCAGACCTCCAGAGGGGTAGGACCCTGCTCAAAGGTGTCCGAGAATACTGCACCTTCAGCGGACATGCCATGAGCCTCTAGACCCCTCTATATCCTCCAGGAGGACCAGGATTTGAGGAACATGTGTCCGAGAACAGTGCACCCTCAGCGGACTGGCCCTGAGCAGCTACACCCCTGGTTACATCCTCCACAGGCACCAGGATGTGACAGAATGTGTCCGAGAATAGGTCACCTTCAGCGGACATGCCTTGAGCCTCTAGACCCCTATATATCCTCCGGGAGAGGGAGGAGAGTGTGGTCAACAGTCCGCTTCAAACCGCTTGAAAATCGGACACTCAGAGGCTGAGTTACCTCTTCGTGGAACTTTTTTTATTTTTCGTTCTGAGCCTAAGTCCACTTTTTTAGGGTGCTCTCGATTTCGCGCCGTCACCCGGTGGCAAAACCTCTTTCTGTGATCCTCCAGGCCTTAGGGGGATTTTCAGAAGGTGTCCGAGAAAGGTGCATGGTCGTCGGACTGACCGTTTTCGGTCGGGAGGGTATTTTGTGGAGCCTCCGCCACCACCCCCAACTTTTTCGTACCCATGGTTAACCAAAACCCTACCCATGGTTAACCAAAATGGACTTAGAAAAAATCCACAGTTTTCAGACCTCCAGAGGGGTAGGACCCTGCTCAAAGGTGTCCGAGAATACTGCACCTTCAGCGGACATGCCATGAGCCTCTAGACCCCTCTATATCCTCCAGGAGGACCAGGATTTGAGGAACATGTGTCCGAGAACAGTGCACCTTCAGCGAACTGGCCCTGAGCAGCTACACCCCTGGTTAACCAAAATGGACTTAGAAAACACTGGAGGCCTACAGACACACACACCTCCCCAGACAGGCCTAAGAAGCCTCCTGTCTATTAAAGGTCCCCAAAGGTCAGAGAGACACACAGAGAGCTCCCAGCACTGCCTAGTGTGTTGTGTTCACTTACTGGGAGGCCTACAGACACACACACCTCCCCAGACAGGCCTAAGAAGCCTGCTGTCTATTAAAGGTCCCCAAAGGTCAGAGAGACACCCAGAGAGCTCCAAACACTGCCCAGTGTGTTGGGTTCACTTACTGGGAGGCCTACAGACACACACACCTCCCCAGACAGGCCTAAGAAGCCTGCTGTCTATTAAAGGTCCCCAAAGGTCAGAGAGACACACAGAGAGCTCCAAACACTGCCCAGTGTGTTGGGTTCACTTACTGGGAGGCCTACAGACACACACACCTCCCCAGACAGGCCTAATTAGCCTGCTGTCTATTAAAGGTCCCCAGAGGTCAGAGAGACACACAGAGAGCTCCAAACACTGCCCTGTGTACTGTATTAAGTCACAGCAAGCCCCAATGGCTCACACTTGTCTCCCTTTAGGCCCAAAAATTCTGCCTGCTATTAAAGCTCTCTGAGGGTCCCACAGACACACAGAGAGCTCCCAGCACTGCCCAGCACTAACCCTAACCCCCAGTACTGCCCTCAGCCCCAGCCCACTGCCCCCAAACACAGTGAGCTTCATGAGGCTCCCACAGACACACACAGAGCTCCCAGCACTGCTGGACGTCTAAGTGAGGTCGCCATTGAATTCTAGATAGCTCGCTCCGTTTCTCACTTGCCGCCACAGCCTTCAGACGATCAGTCATCAGCACAAGTTCGCCTCATGAAAACCGGAGATTCATACCGATCTGCCACGCCCCACTGTGTGGTGTGTTTGTTTAGTGTGTAGCGCAGTTGACTGTGTGGTGTGTTTGTTTAGTGTGTAGCGCAGTTGCACTACGGGGTGTTGAGCTGCTTATTATGTGTAGGTTTTTAAGGATATAATGTGCTTTGTGATCGTGCTTCCGCCCTGTATAGCTTTTCCTTTATAGAGTCGAGCCTTTTTTCATACCGGGGAGTCATTCACAACTTAGGACAGAGTTGCTTCAGTTGGGATTTGAACCTGCAATTCTCAGATGGTTTTCTGGAATCTTACCCTTTGCGGGTTTCGAACCTGTGCTCATCAGGTCTGTGGTGCCGCGCCCTACCCACTAAGCCACCGTGCTGGTACAGAATTCCGCCTGTCAGTGCGCCCAAATCACCGATTCCTCACCCCATATTTTCCCAGGCTCTTTCTCTTTCAATCTTTCTCTCTCTCAGAGTTGCTTCATGTGGGGTTCGATCCTACGATTTTTTTCGTCGAAACTAACACCTTTAATGGGTGGTTTCACCGAGACTTGCCCTTCGCGGGGTTCGAACCTGTGCTTCTCAGGTACCTCAGCCACTAATATGCCTCTCCCCACTCATCCGGGGCAAATTCTCGCTAGAGAAGGGTTCGGCGCGGTGACAGAGAGCTCCGTAGAGCCCTCGGCGTCCCCGGCCTGGAGGCTGACCGTGGTGGCGGGGAGGTGGGACCTGTGAGACAGGGTGCCTCCCCTGGCGGGTCACGGTTTCCAATCGGTCAGAAGGTTTAGGAGTGGAGAAGGAGGAGAGTGTGGTCAACAGTCCGCTTCAAACCGCTTGAAAATCGGACACTCAGAGGCTGAGTTACCTCTTTGTGGAACTTTTTTTATTTTTCGTTCTTAGCCTAAGTCCACTTTTTTAGGGTGCTCTCGATTTCGCGCCGTCACCCGGTGGCAAAACCTCTTTCTGTGATCCTCCAGGCCTTAGGGGGATTTTCAGAAGGTGTCCGAGAAAGGTGCATGGTCGTCGGACTGACCGTTTTCGGTCGGGAGGGTATTTTGTGGAGCCTCCGCCACCACCCCCAACTTTTTCGTACCCATGGTTAACCAAAACCCTACCCATGGTTAACCAAAATGGACTTAGAAAAAATCCACAGTTTTCAGACCTCCAGAGGGGTAGGACCCTGCTCAAAGGTGTCCGAGGAATACTGCACCTTCAGCGGACATGCAATGAGCCTCTAGACCCCGCTATATCCTCCAGGAGGACCAGGATTTGAGGAACATGTGTCCGAGAACAGTGCACCCTCAGCGGACTGGCCCTGAGCAGCTACACCCCTGGTTACATCCTCCACAGGCACCAGGATGTGACAGAATGTGTCCGAGAATAGGTCACCTTCAGCGGACATGCCTTGAGCCTCTAGACCCCTATATATCCTCCGGGAGAGGGAGGAGAGTGTGGTCAACAGTCCGCTTCAAACCGCTTGAAAATCGGACACTCAGAGGCTGAGTTACCTCTTTGTGGAACTTTTTTTATTTTTCGTTCTGAGCCTAAGTCCACTTTTTTAGGGTGCTCTCGATTTCGCGCCGTCACCCGGTGGCAAAACCTCTTTCTGTGATCCTCCAGGCCATAGGGGGATTTTCAGAAGGTGTCCGAGAAAGGTGCATGGTCGTCGGACTGACCGTTTTCGGTCGGGAGGGTATTTTGTGGAGCCTCCGCCACCACCCCCAACTTTTTCGTACCCATGGTTAACCAAAACCCTACCCATGGTTAACCAAAATGGACTTAGAAAAAATCCACAGTTTTCAGACCTCCAGAGGGGTAGGACCCTGCTCAAAGGTGTCCGAGAATACTGCACCTTCAGCGGACATGCCATGAGCCTCTAGACCCCTCTATATCCTCCAGGAGGACCAGGATTTGAGGAACATGTGTCCGAGAACAGTGCACCTTCAGCGAACTGGCCCTGAGCAGCTACACCCCTGGTTACATCCTCCACAGGCACCAGGATGTGACAGAATGTGTCCGAGAAGAGGTCACCTTCAGCGGACATGCCTTGAGCCTCTAGACCTCTATATATCCTCCGGGAGAGGGAGGAGAGTGTGGTCAACAGTCCGCTTCAAACCGCTTGAAAATCGGACACTCAGAGGCTGAGTTACCTCTTTGTGGAACTTTTTTTATTTTTCGTTCTGAGCCTAAGTCCACTTTTTTAGGGTGCTCTCGATTTCGCGCCGTCATCCGGTGGCAAAACCTCTTTCTGTGATCCTCCAGGCCATAGGGGGATTTTCAGAAGGTGTCCGAGAAAGGTGCATGGTCGTCGGACTGACCGTTTTCGGTCGGGAGGGTATTTTGTGGAGCCTCCGCCACCACCCCCAACTTTTTCGTACCCATGGTTAACCAAAACCCTACCCATGGTTAACCAAAATGGACTTAGAAAAAATCCACAGTTTTCAGAACTCCAGAGGGGTAGGACCCTGCTCAAAGGTGAACGAGAATACTGCACCTTCAGCGGACATGCCATGAGCCTCTAGACCCCTCTATATCCTCCAGGAGGACCAGGATTTGAGGAACATGTGTCCGAGAACAGTGCACCTTCAGCGAACTGGCCCTGAGCAGCTACACCCCTGGTTACATCCTCCACAGGCACCAGGATGTGACAGAATGTGTCCGAGAATAGGTTACCTTCAGCGGACATGCCTTGAGCCTCTAGACCTCTATATATCCTCCGGGAGAGGGAGGAGAGTGTGGTCAACAGTCCGCTTCAAACCGCTTGAAAATCGGACACTCAGAGGCTGAGTTACCTCTTTGTGGAACTTTTTTTATTTTTCGTTCTGAGCCTAAGTCCACTTTTTTAGGGTGCTCTCGATTTCGCGCCGTCACCCGGTGGCAAAACCTCTTTCTGTGATCCTCCAGGCCTTAGGGGGATTTTCAGAAGGTGTCCGAGAAAGGTGCATGGTCGTCGGACTGACCGTTTTCGGTCGGGAGGGTATTTTGTGGAGCCTCGGCCACCACCCCCAACTTTTTCGTACCCATGGTTAACCAAAACCCTACCCATGGTTAACCAAAATGGACTTAGAAAAAATCCACAGTTTTCAGACCTCCAGAGGGGTAGGACCCTGCTCAAAGGTGTCCGAGAATACTGCACCTTCAGCGGACATGCCATGAGCCTCTAGACCCCTATATATCCTCCAGGAGGACCAGGATTTGAGGAACATGTGTCTGAGAACAGTGCACCTTCAGCGAACTGTCCCTGAGCAGCTACACCCCTGGTTAGCCAAAATGGACTTAGAAAACACTGGAGGCCTATAGACACACACACCTCCCCAGACAGGCCTAATAAGCCTCCTGTCTATTAAAGGTCCCCAAAGGTCAGAGAGACACACAGAGAGCTCCAAACACTGCCTAGTGTGTTGTGTTCACTTACTGGGAGGCCTACAGACACACACACCTCCCCAGACAGGCCTAAGAAGCCTGCTTTCTATTAAAGTTCCCCAAAGGTCAGAGAGACACCCAGAGAGCTCCAAACACTGCCCAGTGTGTTGGGTTCACTTACTGGGAGGCCTACAGACACACACACCTCCCCAGACAGGCCTAAGAAGCCTGCTGTCTATTAAAGGTCCCCAAAGGTCAGAGAGACACACAGAGAGCTCCAAACACTGCCCAGTGTGTTGGGTTCACTTACTGGGAGGCCTACAGACACACACACCTCCCCAGACAGGCCTAAGAAGCCTGCTGTCTATTAAAGGTCCCCAGAGGTCAGAGAGACACACAGAGAGCTCCAAACACTGCCCTGTGTACTGTATTAAGTCACAGCAAGCCCCAATGGCTCACACTTGTCTCCCTTTAGGCCCAAAAATTCTGCCTGCTATTAAAGCTCTCTGAGGGTCCCACAGACGCACAGAGAGCTCCCAGCACTGCCCAGCACTAACCCTAACCCCCAGTACTGCCCTCAGCCCCAGCCCACTGCCCCCAAACACAGTGAGCTTCATGAGGCTCCCACAGACACACACAGAGCTCCCAGCACTGCTGGACGTCTAACTGAGGTCGCCATTGAATTCTAGATAGCTCGCTCCGTTTCTCACTTGCCGCCACAGCCTTCAGACGATCAGTCATCAGCACAAGTTCGCCTCATGAAAACCGGAGATTCATACCGATCTGCCACGCCCCACTGTGTGGTGTGTTTGTTTAGTGTGTAGCGCAGTTGCACTACGGGGTGTTGAGCTGCTTATTATGTGTAGGTTTTTAAGGATGTAATGTGCATCGTGGTCCGGTGCTTCCGCCCTGTATAGCTTTTCCTTTATAGAGTCGAGCCTTTTTTCATACCGGGGAGTCATTCACAACTTAGGACATAGTTGCTTCAGTTGGGATTTGAACCTGCAATTCTCAGATGGTTTTCTGGAATCTTACCCTTTGCGGGTTTCGAACCTGTGCTCATCAGGTCTGTGGTGCCACGCCCTACCCACTAAGCCACCGTGCTGGTACAGAATTCCGCCTGTCAGTGCGCCCAAATCACCGACTCCTCACCCCATATTTTCCCAGGCTCTTTCTCTTTCAATCTTTCTCTCTCTCAGAGTTGCTTCATGTGGGGTTCGATCCTACGATTTTCAGGTGGTTTCGTCGAAACTAACACCTTTAATGGGTGGTTTCACCGAGACTTGCCCTTCGCGGGGTTCGAACCTGTGCTTCTCAGGTACCTCAGCCACTAATATGCCTCTCCCCACTCATCCGGGGCAAATTCTCGCTAGAGAAGGGTTCGGCGCGGTGACAGAGAGCTCCGTAGAGCCCTCGGCGTCCCCGGCCTGGAGGCTGACCGCGGTGGCGGGGAGGTGGGACCTGTGAGACAGGGTGCCTCCCCTGGCGGGTCACGGTTTCCAATCGGTCAGAAGGTTTAGGAGTGGAGAAGGAGGAGAGTGTGGTCAACAGTCCGCTTCAAACCGCTTGAAAATCGGACACTCAGAGGCTGAGTTACCTCTTTGTGGAACTTTTTTTATTTTTCGTTCTGAGCCTAAGTCCACTTTTTTAGGGTGCTCTCGATTTCGCGCCGTCACCCGGTGGCAAAACCTCTTTCTGTGATCCTCCAGGCCTTAGGGGGATTTTCAGAAGGTGTCCGAGAAAGGTGCATGGTCGTCGGACTGACCGTTTTCGGTCGGGAGGGTATTTTGTGGAGCCTCCGCCACCACCCCCAACTTTTTCGTACCCATGGTTAACCAAAACCCTACCCATGGTTAACCAAAATGGACTTAGAAAAAATCCACAGTTTTCAGACCTCCAGAGGGGTAGGACCCTGCTCAAAGGTGTCCGAGAATACTGCACCTTCAGCGGACATGCCATGAGCCTCTAGACCCCTCTATATCCTCCAGGAGGACCAGGATTTGAGGAACATGTGTCCGAGAAGAGTGCACCTTCAGCGGACTGGCCCTGAGCAGCTACACCCCTGGTTACATCCTCCACAGGCACAGGGATGTGACAGAATGTGTCCGAGAATAGGTCACCTTCAGGGGACTGGCCCTGAGCAGCTACACCCCTGGTTACATCCTCCAAAAGCACCAGGATGTGACAGAATGTGTCCGAGAATAGGTCACCTTCAGCGGACTGGCCATGTGCAGCTGCACCCCTAGTAACATCCTCCACAGGCACCAGGATGTGACAGAATGTGTCCGAGAATAGGTCACCTTCAGCGGACTGACCATGTGCAGCTACACCCCTAGTTACATCCTCCACAGGCACCAGGATGTGACAGAATGTGTCCGAGAATAGGTCACCTTCAGCGGACTGGCCATGTGCAGCTACACCCCTAGTTACATCCTCCACAGGCACCAGGATGTGACAGAATGTGTCCGAGAATAGGTCACCTTCAGCGGACAGGCCATGTGCAGCTACACCCCTAGTTACATCCTCCACAGGCACCAGGATGTGAACATAATGTGTCCGAGGACAGAGCACCATCAACGGACTCTTTACCAGCTTCGAGTCCCTTGTTTTCGACTTCCAGAGGCACCATAATGTCAAAAACATGTGTCCGCCAAAGATGCACCATCAACTGACTCTCTGCGAGCTTCGAGTCCCTTGTTTTCGACTTCCAGATGCACCATAATGTCAAAAACATGTGCCCGAGAAAGATGCACCATCAACGGACTCTCTATGAGCTTCTGGGGCCTTGTTACAATCCTCCAGGAGGCTTCTGAAAAGGAGCTCTCTAGTCCCGAGATGGTACCCGGTGGCAAAACCTCTTTTTGGCATCCTCCAAGCTTAAGGGGAATCCTCAGAGAGTGTCCGAAAAAAGTGCACTGTCGTCGGACTGACCGTTTTGGCTCGGGAGGGTAGGCCATGGAGCTCGCGCCAGCACCCCCAACTTTTTTTTACCCATGGTTAACCAGTAACTATGAGTCTCTTAAGGTTCCATAAGAGAGTCATACTATGACTCTTATGGAAAAGTAACTATGACTCTGTCATAGGGTCGGGGCAAAAACGAATCTCAAGAACATTAAGGCTAAATAAATATCAGAGTTGATCCAAATGATTGAGGGAAGTTGGCTAGCAATAACCCCAATTATGGGATAAAGATTGGCTCTGAAAGAGGAAATAGCCTGGAAATTTACTGTGGGAGGAATCGGTGACTTGGTCGCACTGACAGGTGGGATTCTGTATCAGCACGGTGGCTCAGTGGGTAGGGCGCGGCACCACGAACCTGAAGAGCACAGGTTCGAAAACCGCAAAGGGTAAGATTTCAGAAGAACATCTGAGAAGTTGCATATGAATCCCCGGAGAAAAATAACACACAAATCGCAATCAAACTCTGTATTGTAGGAATTGTTGTGTCCAGTGTTGGTCAGGAATAAAGTAGAGACTCACACGGTCGAGTAAAAGGTATAAGTAAAAAAGTTTACTGAGAGATACCAAGTACAACGATACAAAGGTACAGTTGGAGAAGGCGCGTTCTGATCAGAAAGCGGGTATGCGGCCCTCTTATACTGTTGTGATCAAAGTGATTTTCCAACTTGCTTCAGGGTGGTCCTTTTTTGGTTGTCAGGTAGTTTCCATCAGATGGTTTGTTTATAAAAAATTGTCTGCTTGACAGTATTGACACCCTTGCCCTCTGTCTGACCCCGTGGCACGTCTAGTGCTCTAGAGACTTCAAAGGTCTCCACTGCCTCTACACTTCCTGTGCATGGGTGCGCCTGCTAACTAGGGTTATCCCCAACCCCACACTGTCCCTAATGTATTTTTAAACTGGCTTACCCTTTTAATATTTTTCTATGCAGACTAACAACTGACTACTCTTAATTATTCTTACATCTCCCTCCTTTTAACCCATTTAATGGGTTAACACTAGCTTCTAGCAAACAGCATGTATCCCTAAAGATATTAAGTTATTTTAACACATACAATTTACGCTATCAACTAGGGATATCATACAAGCAAGCGCACATCAGCAGTTATGAGCCATCAAGCTGAGTCCTTCACCCGTAACCCCCGCTAGGTCTCGGGCCCCCTTCCCGGAGACTGGCCCATCCAGCATGGATTGGGTTGCTAGCGGCTTTTACTCATGGGTCTCCCGAATGACAAGCTCGGGGCTCAGGCTTGATACACACCCCATACCTTGTTATGTACTATCAACGTGTTGTTTTGTATGTTCTGTGTGGAGTGTGTTCTGGAGTGGTTGTGTCTTGTGCAAATCAGTAGTTTCCCCCATTCGCCACAGCAAAGCGTATTATGCATTAACATGAGCAGTGTCCCTAAGCAATTTTATAAGAAGAGCGTCCCCATTCTCCATCCTGCTTCACCTGTGGGGGTTTCAGAAGAACTGAGACAGAGGTTAGTTCATAAACCCCTCAGCCTCAACAGCCGAGGGGCCATACATGCTATCAAACCTATCTTTGTAATGAGCCAATGCAGTCTCAATCTCACGTTCCTGAATCATCATGGTGGACTTAAGCAACTCACGTTTCTCTGGTTCAAAGGTCTCAGCCCACTTCCAACACATCCATCCAGCCCCCTGGACCCCTTGGCCCCACTTACACCAGGGATTCCCCATGGGACAATCTGGGGTGTATGGGCCAAGAGGGCAGGAGTACCCATTCCTGCTCCAGGACACTTTCAGGTACATGCTTTCTCCTCTCCCACCCATGCGTGAGGAATACACGCTCTCGGTTGTAATGAAACTCCCACCCTCGGATACTCCCTGCTCCTCCTGTCCCACCATGATCTGATTCGCCTGGTATATGGGAGGTGGATCCCTTGACCCATCTTTCTTGTTCACCGCGGCATTAATCGTTCTCTTCAGCAGGCTCCTGATACAAGGGATACAACAACAACCACACACCCCAAATACACAGATCCCTATTATCCCTCCGAAAAGTATCTGGCCAAGCAGGGCCCCCCATTTTCCGAAAGTTTTCTCCAGCCATTTTTGCAATCCATCACCTACCCCCGATTGCTGTTTTAGCTCTGCCGCCAGAGCCCTCAATTTACCCAGGCTTTTTGTCAGCTTACCATCTGGGGCAGTGTTGTTGGTGATGATAATACAACATGTTTCTCCGAACATTGCACACACCCCACCCTCCTTAGCGAGAATCATATCCAAGGCCATTCGGTTCTGCAGGGTCATCAGGGAGGTTTGAGCCAATTGTTCGTGTATTGCGTCTATTGCCTCGGTGGTCAGATTGGCCAGGCGTTGAACATTATAGTGGATCAAATTAATTCTGTTTACATTTTTATTCACTGTCACTGGGAAGATGGCATGCCATATTGGGAATGATTCTAAACCAGCCAGGGCCTCGTCCGCTAATTTATATCGACTTGGGATGCCTCTGGCCTGGCCTATATCGTCTATCCACACCCCATCAGGATTCCTCCCTTCCTGAGTCCGATCTAGTATGGCCTCCCTTCTACGTCTACGTTTTGGCTGGGTGACCTGACCAATGTCTGCATCTGTGTGTAATTCTATTGGCGAGACTAAAGCGACCAGTGCACATATTCCCTGCCAGTTTGGTGGTAGAAAATTGTACAAAGTGCTTTCCCCACAATACCACCATACATCTGCTCGAGCTACGGTCAACCTAGCGACCAAGTCCGTATTGGTGAGGTCTATTTTTTCCCCGCAGTATGCCTCTATGTCAGTGCCATTTTTAGTCAATCCTTTACCCCAGCTCGCCGTATTCTTATTGATTATGCATGTTGCGTTTGGTTTTATTGTGGGATCAAACATTGGTGGTTCCACCCCTTTGGGAGCCATAGGATAGTATTTTTCCCATCCCGTACAGTTTCTGCTTGGATTTTCTTCTGACATTAGGTTAAGCATGCATTCTATGTCTCGCCCCTGCGCCCCCTCGTGAGTGCGGTCTTCAAACGCGGTTTTTACCATCCATAGGTTAGGTCTTGCTTTCGAGCATACTATGCAATTTCCCCCTTTGGCTTGTTCGGCTGCTTCCACCATTCTATTAACCCATACATTCTTATCTTTGTATCCAGTTTCTACCGCAATCTTGTCCTGGTAACTAATTTTATCCGCCCGTAACTTCTTCACTAACTCTAATTGGTCTTCCCGTGCTTTGTTTGCAGTGGAATTTCCCAAATTCAGCCGTATAATTCCCATGCTATCATCCCCTGCCTGGTCTACCCCCAATATTATGTACATTGTGGGCACCATGGGTCCAGATTTCTTGTTCCCTTTTACCTGGCATCGGTCAGAATGCCACTCAGTGAGTGGCCATGGGTTCTCTAGTCCCTGTTGTATGGTTACCACAATTGGGTTCATTCCTTTCCCTCCCCTGTTTGTGTAAGCTCCCCTGCTTATAGTGATCTTTTGCTTCATGTTCCATCTCTCGTCCCCTGCCTTCAAAAATTTCCCTGTCCATGTGCTGTCAGGCCCAGTCCACCACCACACATCTGCCCAATTCGGGCACCATGATTGGGAGGGAACATTGGTACCTCTTCTTCCCATCCCTGTTTTGTAATTTAGGTGAGAGCAGCCATACACGTCGTATCCCCGGTAGCTGAGTGGATTACTCCCGCAGTTGATTACATCACACAAGTCGAATTGAAAGACATTCTCTATATCTGTGTCTACTGTGAGTATGACATTAGCCCCGCACAGATCCTTGGCCTTAGTTTGCTTTAGCAGTATTATCAGAATTATCAGTAACACTTCTAACCAGAGCACAATGTGCGAAATGGTGCCAGTTTTCATCGTTCTCTCGATCAGTTTTAACTGCTCGATCTGAAATTTGTGTGATTTTGTGCGGTCCTGACCACTTTGGGCTCGCCCAGCCTTTTCTTTTGTTTACCTTCAGGTACACTCTGTCCCCCACGTTTGCCGGTCTTCGTCTCTCGTCTTCTTCCTGTTGGTTCCCCTTTACCTGCTGGGAAATAAGGTTAATCATATGTCCGAGTATGTTCATATATTCGGACACCTGCACCTCCTTATTCCCGTAGTCCAAGTACTGTGCCCGGGACTCGGTAAAAGGCATTTTTCGCCCTGTCAATATCTCATGGGGCGACAGTCCTGTGTCTTTGTGCTGTTCTCGCCTAGTAGCTGTCAAAACCAGCGGTAAAGCTTCTGTCCATTCCATTTCATGACCCAACATTGTTCTGGCCAATCTTTCTTTCAGTACTCTGTTTGCTCTCTCTACCAATCCCTGGCTTTCAGGTTTGTATATGGAGCCAAACCTATGTGTTATGCCTAACATCTGTTCTGTTTTTTGCAATCGTTCATTTTTGAAATGTGTGCCATTATCTGAGCAGATCTTACTAGGCACCCCATATCTGGGTATGATTTCCTCCGTTAACCACTTAACTACAGAGCTGGCGTCTTCCTTTTTCGTCGGGTATGCCTCTATCCATCTGCTGTACCTGTCCACTCCTACCAGCATGTATCTGTACCCTTTCCTTGTCCTCATGTCCCGGCCCATGTCAGTGTAATCAATGCAAATTTCTTTCCATGGGCCCGGGGGCATAGGAAATTTCAGCAACGGATGTGGCAGCGTTTTCTTTTGATTCAACCTGTTGCATGTGGTGCATTCAGCGCGATAATTCTGTATGTGTTGTCTCAGGTTGGGGCACCACCATCGTTCTCTTATGGTCTCATACATTTTTTGTTCTGCTGTATGAGTTGGCCCGTGTGCCGCTTCCATCTCGTGCCCCAGCATGTGCTTTGGTATAACTAGCTTGCCCATAACATTTCTCCATAGCCCGTATGGTTCCCCTCTCTCCGGCACGCATACCTGTTTTATGGCCCCCAAACTTAACCATTCATC
Source organism: Sprattus sprattus (assembly GCF_963457725.1). Classification (NCBI taxonomy): domain Eukaryota; kingdom Metazoa; phylum Chordata; class Actinopteri; order Clupeiformes; family Clupeidae; genus Sprattus; species Sprattus sprattus. The sequence continues at coordinate 31,519,746 of NC_137915.1, read as the reverse complement.
TTTCTCCAACATGCTACAAGCTTCCTGTGCTTCGGCCAACAACACAATCTCGGCACTTGGTTGTACCTTGTTACCCTCCCACCAATGTTCATAGAATTCTCTTGCCTGCACCCCTTCAGCTGTTACGGTTACCTTTTCTGGTCTGACTGCCTTCTGTTCTGTCTGTTTCCCACTACGCAGCTGGACCCCCTGTAACGGATATCCACACCCCTGTTTTGCAGCTATATCTGCGGCTGCATTACCCATGCCTTCCATGGTTGGTAGTGAGCTGTGTCCTGCTACCTTAATGACCCCTACTTCCCTAGGTAACTGCACTGCTTTTACCAGTTCTTTCAACAGTTTTTCGTGTTTCACTGGTACTCCGGCTGCTGTGAGGAATTTTCTTCTCAAAAAAGCTGGGCCATCATGTAGTATCGCCGCATGTCCGTACCCTGAGTCAGTGTATATGTTGATTCTTTTGTCTTTGCCTATTATCAGAGCCCTGATAAGTCCTGTTATCTCTGCCGACTGGGCCGAGGCAGGTTGCTCAATCTCGCTGGCTTCCAGTACTCGTGTTTCTCCTTCGCCCAACCACTCAACTACTGAATACCCAGCCCTGTTGCCCTGTTCTCCCTTGTATGAACACCCATCTGTAAAAAGCTCCATGTCTGGTTTGTCTATAGGTGAGGGGTAGAGTTCAGCCCTGAGCTTACTGTCATGATCCACCTGTCGGGCGCAGTCATGAGGCTCCAATGTTCCCCCATTAATCCCTATTGCCATATTTGCTCGGTTGTTCTTTGGAGTTTTGAACACCAGGTTTGGTTGTTTTAAGGTGTGATCAATCTTGATCTGGCGAGTGGCTGAGAAACTGAATGCTTCGGAGGCGAGTAGTGCTGTCACTGTGTGGTTTGTGTTTATGTTCAACGTGTACCCTAGTACTATGTGCGATGTTTTATTGACGGCTCTAGCTAGAGCTGCCATGAAGCGGAGGCAGGGGGGTTTTCCTGTCTCAACCGCATCCAGTTTGCAACTGTAGTAAGATAGTACTTTTCTCGTCCCCCTTTCTTGTTGGTACAATACTGCATTTACTATCCCATCAGTTTCTGCCACATCCATTTCAAAATCTTTTTGGTAGTTTGGAGTAGCTAAGTGAGCGGCCGAGCTCAGCCGATTCTTTACTCGTTGGAACACCTGTTCTCTCACCCTGGTCCATGTTACCTTCTTCTTCAATTCCCTCGCCCCTACCTCATTCACCATTTCTCGGAGTGGCTGTGTGAGGGTAACAAACTCAGGCACATAGGACCGGCTGTAGCCACATAGCCCCAGGAATCCTAGCATGTCCTGCACTGTCACTGGCCTGCCAAACTTCATTATCGCATCCCTGTGCTGCCCAGATATGCTAGTCCCTGCTCCCTCCACTATGCGCCCCAAAAACTCCACAGACTTTCTGCCCAGCTGGCATTTTTCTCTTTTGACTTTGAATCCTACTTTGGCTATGGTTTGTAGTAAACTCTCAGCCGCCTCTAAGGATTCCTCCGGGGAAGGGGAGGCCAGAAGAAAGTCATCTGCGTACTGCACCAGGGTAGTCTTCCCCGGGAGTCGGACTGTTTTCAGTATCTGGTTCAGAGCTTGATTGAACAGCCCTGGACTGTCTTTGTAGCCCTGCGGTAGTCTGTTGTACGTGTACGTCTGTCCCTCAAACTGAAATGCAAACCATTGTTGGCATTCTTTTGCTAATGGTAGGCAGAAAAATGCATTTGCTAGATCAATCACACTGAAATATTTCTGTTTGGGGTGGAGTGCCCCCAGTGCAACATATGGGTCGGGTACTGGTAGAGACAATGACTCTGTTGTTTTGTTTATCAGCCGTAAATCGTGAACCATTCTCCACCCCTTGCCCCCTGCTTTGGGTATTGGTAGGATAGGGGTGTTCCATCTCATCCTACCACATTTTCTCAGTACTCCTGCCTCTACTAGTCCCTCCACAGTGTCCCTTATTCCCTCACTTTGTTCTGTCTTTAACGGGTACTGTGATCTGTATACTGGCCTGGCCCAAGGTTTCAGTTTCAGAGTGACTTCTCCCGCTAGTCTTCCTACATCGAGCCCGTGTGTTGTCCATAGTTTGTCGGGTATTCTGGCCAGCATTACCTTGGCTCCCGGATGATCTGCGTTTTCACCTTCTAGTTCTCTAGGGTGATAGACTCTCTCACACACCCCCTGATCTCTGGTTTCAACAGCGAATGTTAGCAGTGTGCCATCGCTTGAAATCTGACGCAACTCGTCAATTTTTGAGAAGGTACTCGCATCTGCCCGTTTCATCATTCTGTTAAGTGACACTGGTTTGTGTCCTTCTGCCACAGCTAGGGTTATATGTGGGGTATATTCCTCCACACTACCGATCCAATCCATTTGCTCTGGCCGGAGATGGACCCTAGCAGCAATACCCTCTGGTCCCACCACTATTTCGCCTATCTCGAGTTCCTCCTCTGTCCCTTCTTTCAGTGTATCCCACCGCTGATCATATTCATAATCTGTTCTCACGGTGTAATTGTATGTCATGTGGAATGGGTCACTGGGCTCCCTGTACTTGTCAAGCCCGGGGATGTGAGGCTTCCATTCTTGGTATTGCCTCATCAACCCTGGTGTGTATTCGTCGTGTGTAAGCCTAGTCCAATATACCTCTACCATGTGCTTGTCTTCTGGGTCTGGTATGTTTGGCTTATAGACTAACACTTTGAATTCGTCGTCGTTGTCCATTCCTAAGTCGTTGGGCATTCCTAAATCGTTGAGCATTCCTAAATCGTTGGGCATTCCTACGCTCAAAAACTGCCCATGATGTAACCTTCTTTTTCCAGGCCACTCTACACTAAGACCCTCCTTAGTGCACCATATGCTCATTCCCATCTTTACCATGATGTCTCTGGCTAAAAGATTCACAGGGCAATTTTCAGCAATTATCACTTGTATTTTAATTTTTTGTCCTTCGAATTCTATGACTATCAGTTCAGTGTACGGCTGTTCTTCCACTATCCCTGAGAACCCCACGGTTTTCAATGATTTTCCTGACAATTCTACCCCTTTTGGTTTTAATCTGAGTGTGGTTGCGGTTGCCCCTGTGTCTACCAAAAAAGTAATCTGTTAATTTCCAATTTTTCCAATTATCATCGGGGGTTCCCATGCTGGGGTAGCGTCAAGACGGGGTTCCCTAGGGCCCCGTCAACAGTCACCACCGTACATACAGCCCCAGAAGTCCCCATCCCCGGAATACGCCTGGACGTTCCCCTGAGCCTGATTATATGCTTGCTAGCCCCCCCTCTTGGGTCCCTGTTGTCCCCCTCTCCCTCTTGCCATGTTCTGTGGCGGCTGTCTGCCCCGTCCCTCGTTACCACTCCTGGCTTCGTTTGTCTCCCCGTGTTGCCATGGGTTATATGGGTTTGGACCAGGTGCGTATCCTCTGCCTCTTCCCTGGCCTCCCTGACTACCACCTCCCCTACCATAGTCTCCCCCAAACATATCCCCTTGACCCATGCTTGAGGGACAGTTGTAGCTAAGGTGTCCGTATTGTCTACACACAAAACACATCCTGCTCTTTGGGTCTACTGGCCCCCTCCGAGGGGGGTTCTGCCAGTTTTGTCCAGGTCCAGCTTGGACCAACTGAGTGGTTCCCACTAACTCTTTAGCAGTTCCCTTGGTTACTGCTATCTCAAGGATTTTTCCCAATTTCTCGAAAACTTTGTCGCCCTGGGTGCTGTCAGCCGTCAGCTTCTTATCTTTTTCTGTCTGTCTGACCCTTTTAACTACAAAATCCATGTTTTCCATCCATAGTCCTTTCTCCATTGTTTTAAGGCCCACTATCTCTGCTAGCTTAGCCTGTGCTGGTTTGGGTAACCCCGCCATTACTCCCAATCTGAAATGCTGCAGTGCTAGTTCTGAATCGTCTGGTCGCATCCCTGTTTTTACTTCCCAAATGCTCCATGCCCGGTCCACAAACTCATGTATGTCTTCTTCGTCTTTCAATCTGATGGTGGCCAATGCGTCTAGTTCTAGTTTTGTTGGGTACATTTCTTTCAGTGTGCTCCAAAAATATGGGCGATGCTTATCGAACAACTCATCGTCTCCTGCATTTTCACACCTGCTCTTTTTTTCACATTGTCCTAGCGCTGTCTCCGCTCTAAGCTTTAACAACAGGCTTCGGATGTCTTTTAGGGCCAGGCTGTCCTGGCAGGTCTGTCTCTCGAATTCTGCTATCCAAGGTTCCGCTCCTTTGTGCAAGGGAGGCAACCTTTTTATCATAATCTCCATGTCTTTAAAGCTCCAAGGTGTGTAACTTTCCTCCCCCTTACTATTCACCAACACAGGGGCCATCATGTGGGCAGGGGACTGTTTTCCAGCATTACTCTGTTCATACATGGGGCGGTATGCGCTTCGCAACGGGCTGTGGTTATGTTTACGGTTCCTGCTATGGTCCCTCTTTGATGAGCTCTGTGCCCTCTTCCTCAGTACCTCCATTACCCTTTTCTCGCTGTCTTTCTGTTTTTTGCACCTTTCTTCTACTCTCTTCCGTATACCCAAGTGTTTAGATGAGTTTCCTTGGCCTGGGGGTTTTATCTCTATTTCTCCGCTATCCCCCTCTGAAGAGCTCCACTCTTCCTCCCCACTACCTAGAGGTGTAAGGGGAAACTCTCCAGTAAGCTCCATGTCTACGGAGTCATACCTCGATTGGCTCTCTTTCCAGTATAGCCCATCTAGTCTGTCTTTTGTCCTTCCTACACTCTCACTCCGGCCTCTGTACATACCCCGTTCCTGTCTATGACTTTCTTCCAATCCTTGTTGAACTCTGCGTTCTTTGTTAAGGACTTTTGACAACTGATGAAAATCTGCTGCAAGTTTTTCATTGTTTTGCCTGCTCTTTCTGAGCTCTTTTTCCAATTCTGTGAATTCTGTCTGCTTTTGACTGTTGCTTCTTGACACTGGTGTGCTGTGCTCTATTTTAACGGTGTGTGCTCCTTTCTGGTCCTTTTCTGATCCAATCCCTCCAACAGCTCCTGAGTCTGCTACCTCTTTCCCTATCATGTTTGTGTCTTTTTCCTCTCCAGTCTGTCTCACTTCTGTTACGGCAACTTTTTCCAACAAAGTAATACCTATCTGTTGTGTTTTTTCTAGCTCTTTCATTAATACCTTATGCATCTCCCGGTTTGCAACAGTATTTTCTGCAGCCACCTGCATAGCATCTTTGGCCATTCCTAAACTGTCACACACCGCATTATAATGCAACTCCTCTCTCTTTTTCTGTATATCTTCCTCCTCTGGGGTGTTCACAATCTCAAATGAACTTGCACTTATTATTCCCAATGGGGCTTGTATATTTGGCTGTGCATGAGCACCGAGGGCTACATATGGTGGTGGTGCACTTGGTAATTTGGGGTATAGTGCTCCTGGCGCGGGTAGTCCTAAATCCAGCTGACTACTAATTTTCTCTGCCATTCTTTTGTCTGTGTCTCCTTCATCTTTTTCTCTAGCTGCCAGTGTCCACCCCATTGTCACTGCACCCATCAGACTCAACAGTTCTGTCCTCAGCTTACTTTCATTGTGCAACTTTTCTCTTGCCCTGACCTTCCCTACTTTTTGTTTCTCAATCATACTCTTCAAAATCTCCACTTCTGTCGCTGATTTTAGTCTTAACTCTGCCAGTTTCTGAACAGTCAGCCCCGCAGCCTCCTCATATTCTGGAAGTGTTTTAGACCTGACCCATTCGCTCAAAATTTTCTCCATGCCCTTGGTTTTGATGTCTGCTATGCCTCTTGTCTGAGTCCTCAGTAGCTGTGCCTTCACTTCCTTCCACATTTCGCCTACTGTCTTTTCCTTCTGTTCTGCCATGACTACCCCGTTGAACTGCGCCCCGCTAGAGAGCGACCCTATCTTAGGCACGATCTCCCGTGGATTACTAACGTCCCCTAACGTGGTCAGTACGTGACACCCGCCAAGAAACCCAAAGGTACAAAGTACTTCAACCTCCTCAAGCCTAGGTATAGTGATTCGTTCTCCGTGGACTACCAATGTACCAAGATCAACGTCTCCTGCCTTAAATCTCTTAAAGGGTCTCTCCTCCTTTTGAGCCCTGACTGTTTTGCAATCAAAAACTGGTACTGCGGAAAACTTTATTTCTTTTATCCACTCTCCTGGAACTTCTAGACAGTTTTCTCTGCCCTGCAAGTCTTCAAACTTCCCTAGGGCCACAGACCACTTTACTGCCGCTGGGGTGAAAGTATAACTATCTCTGGACCTCTCCAAATAGTCCCTTTTTTGCTCCGAGAGCCCCCCTTCTGCTAACCTCCTCTCAACTCTTTCCAACAAAGACCTGTGGAGATTGTTGTTCTTTTCAATTTGTGAGAGACTGTCGTATGTCAGGGTTAAACAATCGTTCTCGTTTGCCCAGAGTTTCTCTGCTTCTGTTCTAATGACCTGTTCTATGTCTTTAGCTTGACAGGGGTATGTCGCCTCTAACCATGTGTTCCCTGACAGACCAGTCTCCCTTGGCCAACTAGTCACAAATTCTGTGTGGGACTTATAGAAAGCAAAAACCTCTTCTTTACTATATGTGTGACCAAACGGGAGTTTCCACCACCTATTTTCACTATTTGGTTCTATCTTTCTCTCTATTGCTTTAAAGTCAATGTTTGCCATAAGGCAGTAGATGCACTAAAACAACAATAACACTCAAAAATAGCACAATAGTGAATTATTGCAGTGTCACATTAAAATATCATAGTATCCCAGCCGGCACGCAGTCAAACTACACACTTAGCCAAATCCCTGATTCTACACAACACAGTTATAATGTCACACGGCTCAAAATTCTGACATCCAGTAAAATACTTAGTCAAACTTGTCACTAATCTCTGATTCTACCCAACACAGTTATAGTATCACACCGCTCCAAATTCTGACATCCAGTAAAATACTTAGTCAAACTTTTCACTAATTTCTGATTCTACACACCACACAGATAAACTACCACATAGCTCAAAATCTTAATATCCAGTAAAATACTTAATTTTACACACCACACAGTGAAACTACCACATAGCTCAAAATCATAATATCCAGTAAAATACTTAATTTTACACACCACACAGTGAAACTACCACATAGCTCAAAATCATAATATCCAGTAAAATACTTAATTTTACACACCACAAAGGTAAACTAGCACACAGCTAAAAATCTTAACATCCAGTAAAACACCCAGTTCTACACATCACAAAGGTAAACTAGCACACAGCTAAAAATCTTAACATCCAGTAAAACACCCAGTTCTACACATCACAAAGGTAAACTAGCACACAGCTAAAAAATCTTAACATCCAGCCAATCTTTCCACCTGCGACATTCAGTCGCTGCTTTTGTTGCGTACCCGAATCTGAGTGTGTTGTCACTTCACAAGCCTCCCTTCAATCACGGACTAACTCCGGATCTTCTGGGCTGAGTTGTTAGTGAATCTTTAGTTTGGGTTATTGCGAGCCTCCTACAGCACACACTAGCATGCCATAGGCTGAGTCGCTTAACCTTCTTTTAGTTTGGGTTATTACGAGCCTCCCACAGTACACACTAGCATACCATGGGCTGAGTCGCTTAACCTTCTTTTCCCACACACCCAAACTGAAGCATGCAATTCAGTTTTTTCAATTGGTATATCTCAGTTCTGTTAAATTTAGAAACCGCTCTACTTGAATACAGACAAACTAAAGAATGACTATACTATGGAGAATTCTTTTAAAAAGGTTTCTCTTTACCTTGTGTTTTCACCCGGGTGTCTTTGTCTGTATCCCCGTAGGCCGTTAGACCTTCGGGCCTCCTGCCCTTAGGTAGTGTGGTCCCCACCTCCGCCAACAGCTGGACCAACTGACCAGTTCGTAGACGCGTCGGGGTCACCAATTTGTAGGAATTGTTGTGTCCAGTGTTGGTCAGGAATAAAGTAGAGACTCACACGGTCGAGTAAAAGGTATAAGTAAAAAAGTTTACTGAGATATACCAAGTACAACGATACAAAGGTACAGTTGGAGAAGGCGCGTTCTGATCAGAAAGCGGGTATGCGGCCCTCTTATACTGTTGTGATCAAAGTGATTTTCCAACTTGCTTCAGGGTGGTCCTTTTTTGGTTGTCAGGTAGTTTCCATCAGATGGTTTGTTTATAAAAAATTGTCTGCTTGACAGTATTGACACCCTTGCCCTCTGTCTGACCCCGTGGCACGTCTAGTGCTCTAGAGACTTCAAAGGTCTCCACTGCCTCTACACTTCCTGTGCATGGGTGCGCCTGCTAACTAGGGTTATCCCCAACCCCACACTGTCCCTAATGTATTTTTAAACTGGCTTACCCTTTTAATATTTTTCTATGCAGACTAACAACTGACTACTCTTAATTATTCTTACAGTATACACAACCCGGCAAACTCTGTAAACAGAATGTGGCAAACTCTGTAAACGGAGTGAGGCAAACTCTGTAAACAGAACATGGCAAACTCTGTAACAGAACTCAGCAAACTCTGTGAAAAGAACCTGGCAAGTTCTTTAAACAGAAAATATAATATTTTGTTTTTATCTTTTTTTAAAGCCATTCGTCTCACACGTTTCACCCTAGAAAGGCGCTCGGTGTACGCCGGAGTATCCTTTCTGCCCCCGGTGATTTCGTAAAGCATCCCAGGTGCTGAGGTCCCACGGGGCCTCTACTTGGGAGGGTAGGGAATTTCGGTCGACCCCTCCCGCTGGCAGGCCGTTGCTGAGGATTGTGTAAATCAGTTGTAAAAGTCACACAGCAATCATATAATATAAAATTATATGTTTTTCGGTTTCCTAACCGTTGTCGGCAGTGGAAGTCGATTGTAAAAATCACAGGTACGGTGTTGCACCCCGCACAGTAACCGGAACCCCACGGGGTGGGCAGAGAAATCTGCCAGAACATCCAGCAGGAATGGCTGCGATGAAGAAGGGCAAGACCACAGGTCGCAAGGCTAAGTGGTCTGTAAAAGAACTAAAAACTTTGATGGAGATGGAGGAGGCTCTCGAGCAAGGCCAATACTCTGTATATTACATGAATGTGGAAATTGCAAGTCAGCTTCCAGGTAGGTCCTCCCACGAAGTGAAAGAGAAAAGACAGTGCATGAGACGGCAATCTCACAGGAGAAGCACTAAGCTCTTACTGCAGCCAACAGAGGCAAACCTGGAGAGGCAGGAAATCCCTGCTGAACTCAATCTGCTGATACAGCCACGAGGGTTACAAGCAGTAACTGGCCTCAACAGAAAATTAAGGTGGCAAGCTGGTGCTCTCATTGACATGTACACTCACGAACACGAAATCAGGCGGGCGCTCACACTGGCAAGCAGGAAGGACCCGGGCGCAGCAGTGGCCATTGAGACCGCTACGGCGATGGTGATAAGGGAGGCGAGAAGAAAAGGGGCTTTTTTTTGGCGAAATTTTTCATGGGAGTCTGCCTGGGAGTGTGCCTGCAGTCTGCCTGGGATTCTGCCTGCACTCTGCCTGTGTGTGTGTGTGTCTTCAGGACCGTGGAGAGCAGCAGTCATTGGTCTGCCTCCAGCAGTCATTTGGCTACCTTAGAGAGTCAGGAGCCGGCAGCCCGCTAGGGCCGCGGGCGACCTGTCACCAAGCGCGTCCCTCAAGGCGGTGAGTTGACCCACGGACCAGCACAAGTTCGCCTCATGAAAACCGGAGATTCCTACCGATATGCCACGTCCCACTGTGTGGTGTGTTTGTTTAGTGTGTAGCGCAGTTACACTACGGGGTGTTGAGCTGCTTATTATGTGTAGGTTTTTAAGGATGCAATGTGCATTGTGGTCCGGTGCTTCCGCCCTGTATAGCTTTTCCTCTTAAGCTTTTCACTTTAATATAAAGTATTCAATCCCTACTTTGTAGGATGTCACTCAAGATAGTTAAGGATCCTCTCAGAACACTCTTACAAAGTCTCGTCGCGAGAGCTTTTGCACTGCTCTTAGAAAGTCCCATTCTCTTGAGGATCTTGTTGTTGGGTTTATGCCAGAGGCCCCTCGCTCCCAGTGGAAATCCGTGTATTTCCACTTCCTCTACACCCATGACCTGTTTCACCAAGTTCTTGATGGGTTTGTAGTGCTTTACTTTCTCTCGGCCTGCGAGTTTTAGTGTGTTGATGTTCCTTTCAAACCGCACTGTCACATCCAGCACCATTGCCTTACCATCTTTGCAAAAGACCAAGTCTGGGTGTCTCACATTTGGTCTGCTTCCAAATTCTTTCTCCCTGTGGACAACCCAGCCCTGCTTCTTCGCAGCGACTGCCAGTCGATGGCATGCAAAATTGTGTCGCTCCAGTCGTTTCGCCCTACCGCTGGGACATGCTCCGAGGAGGTGTGAGGCGGACTCAAGCCTCGCGTGACAGCCTCGGCAACTCGCGTTCCACTTGCTTTGGCCCCTTACCATAAATTCCCTGGTAGGGTAGACGTTCGCTTGTAGCTGTAATGCTTGTGAGCAGAATTTGTGTTGCACTTTTGGGAGTTTGGAGAGCCAGGCATTAGACTCTGGAGAGTCTTTGAACCAGGCTATTCCAACTCCCTGCACCGATTTGCCTGCCCACCGGTCGAACTCTACATCTTGCCACTCGCATGGTCTCTTGTACTGGGATAGCTGAGGGGCCCCATCTGCTTCAGTAACGTTCGTTACTGGCACACCCTCTGGAGTTGGTAATTTCTCCAGTTGCCCGCCCGCTTTGAGCCAAGCTCTTCTCCAGTCCTCCAGCCCGTTCTGGTCCCAGGCTATCTTTCTGATGACTTCATCATCAGAGTGCAAAAGTTTCCACAACCGCTTTGCCTGCATAGCAGGAATAACGGCGCTCAACTTTTGTAGCCCCAGACCTCCGTCTCTCGCTCTAGCATAGAGCAACCCATCACATGTGGTCTGCGCTAGACCCAGCCATGTTTTTACTGTGCTACGTAGTAGCCGGTCCAGCAGTCGCAGCCGAACTATACTGTAGTCGCAGTGGTCGGCCCGGTAGAAATGCCTGGGGATTATGAAGGTCTTAAGCAGCCAAATCTTTTGAGGGGCAGTTAATGGTGTCGCCCCTACCTTATTCAGCGCCACTTGTAACTCTTTGAGAATGTCGGGTTTCTCGAGGCCCCTCACTGGACCGACCTGAATTCCCAGATATCTTACCGCCCTTCCACTTTCAACCATTTCTATTGGTGTCCCCTCGATCTGCCAGGGGGGACAGTCATTCACTTTCATTTTCATGCTGTGTTTCAAGGGGGTAACCATGAAGCCGAAGCACTTGCTTGCGTGCACCTTAAGCCCCGTCAGGGCACAGAAGTCATTCAGTGTGTCGCTGACCAGCACCAGGTCATCTGCGAATGCAAGCGAGACCAGCTTTGTGTCTGCGATCTTTACTCCCTTACCGAGGCTTTCCAGTGTGTGGAGCAGTGGATCAAGAGCCAGATTGAAAAGCAATGGGGACAGTGGGTCACCCTGCTTCACACCGACTTTCATTGCAATGGGTTCAGATTGTTCTCCCCCGGCTTCAATGCAAGTTACGCCCCCGTCGTACGAGCTTTGTATTGTGTTTATGATGTGTTCATCCAGACCTCTCTGCCTGAGCACTGCAAGCAAGTGCTCGTGTGTCACCGTATCGAAAGCCTTTGCCACGTCCACGAGCACCACCGCTAGTGACTTTCTCTCCCTCCTGCTGGCTTTAACCAGACTTTGAAGGATGTGAAGATTCTCACTACAGCCAGGAGAGTCCCTTAACCCTCGCTGCCTGTCGTGGATAGTGCAGGCTTTCGTAAGGCGCCCATTTAGCAGTCGTGAGAACAGCCGCATCAGCATCGAGCCGATAGTGATTGGGCGCCAGTTATTTGGGTCATTCAACAGCAGAGGGTCGGAGGTCTTTGGTATCAGTACAGTTCTCGCGGGCTTTACACACTGAGGTATGAACCCCGCCGCAAGCCAGCTGCCAAAGAGTTTTGATAGCTTCACACCCTTCGGGTCCCAGAGGAGTAGGTCATCCCGCCCGATGCCGTCCGTGCCTGGTGCCGATTTCCTGTCCGTCTTTCTGAGGTGTGTGAGCACCTCTTCGGGGGTGAACAGGGTGGAGAAGTGTTCGTTGTCCGCCCCGCTGGCGGCCTTAAAGCCTCCCAAGCCCTTGAAGGCACCTTCTGACACCATCCAACGCCTTTCAAACACTTCGTGTAATTGAGGCAGCAGGACTGGGCAGTCGGTCGCTTAGCCGGGTCCGTACTCATTAGTTTTCTGAGTTTATGGACCTCATCCCTCTTCATTTCTCGCTTGCTTCGGGGCTTCATCGGCTCGCCAGCTTTGCTGTTCTTTTTGGTCGCTGGACCTTTTCTTCTCGCCTCCCTTATCACCATCGCCGTAGCGGTCTCAATGGCCACTGCTGCGCCCGGGTCCTTCCTGCTTGCCAGTGTGAGCGCCCGCCTGATTTCGTGTTCGTGAGTGTACATGTCAATGAGAGCACCAGCTTGCCACCTTAATTTTCTGTTGAGGCCAGTTACTGCTTGTAACCCTCGTGGCTGTATCAGCAGATTGAGTTCAGCAGGGATTTCCTGCCTCTCCAGGTTTGCCTCTGTTGGCTGCAGTAAGAGCTTAGTGCTTCTCCTGTGAGATTGCCGTCTCATGCACTGTCTTTCCTCTTTCACTTCGTGGGAGGACCTACCTGGAAGCTGACTTGCAATTTCCACATTCATGTAATATACAGAGTATTGGCCTTGCTCGAGAGCCTCCTCCATCTCCATCAAAGTTTTTAGTTCTTTTACAGACCACTTAGCCTTGCGACCTGTGGTCTTGCCCTTCTTCATCGCAGCCATTCCTGCTGGATGTTCTGGCAGATTTCTCTGCCCACCCCGTGGGGTTCCGGTTACTGTGCGGGGTGCAACACCGTACCTGTGATTTTTACAATCGACTTCCACTGCCGACAACGGTTAGGAAACCGAAAAACATATAATTTTATATTATATGATTGCTGTGTGACTTTTACAACTGATTTACACAATCCTCAGCAACGGCCTGCCAGCGGGAGGGGTCGACCGAAATTCCCTACCCTCCCACGTAGAGGCCCCGTGGGACCTCAGCACCTGGGATGCTTTACGAAATCACCGGGGGCAGAAAGGATACTCCGGCGTACACCGGGCGCCTTTCTAGGGTGAAACGTGTGAGACGAATGGCTTTAAAAAAAGATAAAAACAAAATATTATATTTTCTGTTTAAAGAACTTGCCAGGTTCTTTTCACAGAGTTTGCTGAGTTCTGTTACAGAGTTTGCCACGTTCTGTTTACAGAGTTTGCCTCACTCCGTTTAAAGAGTTTGCCACATTCTGTTTACAGAGTTTGCCGGGTTGTGTATACAGAGTTTGCCAAGTTCTGTCTTCAAAGTATGCCATGTTCTGCTTACAGAGTTTGCCACGTTCTGTTTACAGAGTTTGATTGCAATTTGTGTGTTATTTTTCTCCGGGGATTCATATGCAACTCAGGACATAGTTGCTTCAGGTGGGATTTGAACCTGCGATTCTCAGATGTTCTTCTGAAATCTTACCCTTTGCGGGTTTCGAACCTGTGCTCTTCAGGTTCGTGGTGCCGCGCCCTACCCACTGAGCCACCGTGCTGATACAGAATCCCACCTGTCAGTGCGACCAAGTCACCGACTCCTCCCACAGTAAATTTCCAGGCTATTTCCTCTTTCAGAGCCAATCTTTATCCCATAATTGTGGTTATTGCTAGCCAACTTCCCTCAATCATTTGGATCAACTCTGATATTTATTTAGCCTTAATGTTCTTGAGATTCGTTTTTGCCCCGACCCTATGACAGAGTCATAGTTACTTTTCCATAAGAGTCATAGTATGACTCTCTTATGGAACCTTAAGAGACTCATAGTTACTGGTTAACCATGGGTAAAAAAAAGTTGGGGGTGCTGGCGCGAGCTCCATGGCCTACCCTCCCGAGCCAAAACGGTCAGTCCGACGACAGTGCACTTTTTTCGGACACTCTCTGAGGATTCCCCTTAAGCTTGGAGGATGCCAAAAAGAGGTTTTGCCACCGGGTACCATCTCGGGACTAGAGAGCTCCTTTTCAGAAGCCTCCTGGAGGATTGTAACGAGGCCCCAGAAGCTCATAGAGAGTCCGTTGATGGTGCATCTTTCTCGGGCACATGTTTTTGACATTATGGTGCATCTGGAAGTCGAAAACAAGGGACTCGAAGCTCGCAGAGAGTCAGTTGATGGTGCATCTTTGGCGGACACATGTTTTTGACATTATGGTGCCTCTGGAAGTCGAAAACAAGGGACTCGAAGCTGGTAAAGAGTCCGTTGATGGTGCTCTGTCCTCGGACACATTATGTTCACATCCTGGTGCCTGTGGAGGATGTAACTAGGGGTGTAGCTGCACATGGCCTGTCCGCTGAAGGTGACCTATTCTCGGACACATTCTGTCACATCCTGGTGCCTGTGGAGGATGTAACTAGGGGTGTAGCTGCACATGGCCAGTCCGCTGAAGGTGACCTATTCTCGGACACATTCTGTCACATCCTGGTGCCTGTGGAGGATGTAACTAGGGGTGTAGCTGCACATGGTCAGTCCGCTGAAGGTGACCTATTCTCGGACACATTCTGTCACATCCTGGTGCCTGTGGAGGATGTTACTAGGGGTGCAGCTGCACATGGCCAGTCCGCTGAAGGTGACCTATTCTCGGACACATTCTGTCACATCCTGGTGCTTTTGGAGGATGTAACCAGGGGTGTAGCTGCTCAGGGCCAGTCCGCTGAAGGTGCACTCTTCTCGGACACATGTTCCTCAAATCCTGGTCCTCCTGGAGGATATAGAGGGGTCTAGAGGCTCATGGCATGTCCGCTGAAGGTGCAGTATTCTCGGACACCTTTGAGCAGGGTCCTACCCCTCTGGAGGTCTGAAAACTGTGGATTTTTTCTAAGTCCATTTTGGTTAACCATGGGTAGGGTTTTGGTTAACCATGGGTACGAAAAAGTTGGGGGTGGTGGCGGAGGCTCCACAAAATACCCTCCCGACCGAAAACGGTCAGTCCGACGACCATGCACCTTTCTCGGACACCTTCTGAAAATCCCCCTAAGGCCTGGAGGATCACAGAAAGAGGTTTTGCCACCGGGTGACGGCGCGAAATCGAGAGCACCCTAAAAAAGTGGACTTAGGCTCAGAACGAAAAATAAAAAAAGTTCCACAAAGAGGTAACTCAGCCTCTGAGTGTCCGATTTTCAAGCGGTTTGAAGCGGACTGTTGACCACACTCTCCTCCTTCTCCACTCCTAAACCTTCTGACCGATTGGAAACCGTGACCCGCCAGGGGAGGCACCCTGTCTCACAGGTCCCACCTCCCCGCCACCGCGGTCAGCCTCCAGGCCGGGGACGCCGAGGGCTCTACGGAGCTCTCTGTCACCGCGCCGAACCCTTCTCTAGCGAGAATTTGCCCCGGATGAGTGGGGAGAGGCATATTAGTGGCTGAGGTACCTGAGAAGCACAGGTTCGAACCCCGCGAAGGGCAAGTCTCGGTGAAACCACCCATTAAAGGCGTTAGTTTCGACGAAACCACCTGAAAATCGTAGGATCGAACCCCACATGAAGCAACTCTGAGAGAGAGAAAGATTGAAAGAGAAAGAGCCTGGGAAAATATGGGGTGAGGAATCGGTGATTTGGGCGCACTGACAGGCGGAATTCTGTACCAGCACGGTGGCTTAGTGGGTAGGGCGCGGCACCACAGACCTGATGAGCACAGGTTCGAAACCCGCAAAGGGTAAGATTCCAGAAAACCATCTGAGAATTGCAGGTTCAAATCCCAACTGAAGCAACTCTGTCCTAAGTTGTGAATGACTCCCCGGTATGAAAAAAGGCTCGACTCTATAAAGGAAAAGCTATACAGGGCGGAAGCACGATCACAAAGCACATTATATCCTTAAAAACCTACACATAATAAGCAGCTCAACACCCCGTAGTGCAACTGCGCTACACACTAAACAAACACACCACACAGTCAACTGCGCTACACACTAAACAAACACACCACACAGTGGGGCGTGGCAGATCGGTATGAATCTCCGGTTTTCATGAGGCGAACTTGTGCTGATGACTGATCGTCTGAAGGCTGTGGCGGCAAGTGAGAAACGGAGCGAGCTATCTAGAATTCAATGGCGACCTCACTTAGACGTCCAGCAGTGCTGGGAGCTCTGTGTGTGTCTGTGGGAGCCTCATGAAGCTCACTGTGTTTGGGGGCAGTGGGCTGGGGCTGAGGGCAGCACTGGGGGTTAGGGTTAGTGCTGGGCAGTGCTGGGAGCTCTGTGTGTGTCTGTGGGACCCTCAGAGAGCTTTAATATGAAAGAAAGGCTCGACTCTATAAAGGAAAAGCTATACAGGGCGGAAGCACCGGACCACGATGCACATTGCATCCTTAAAAACCTACACATAATAAGCAGCTCAACACCCCGTAGTGCAACTGCGCTACACACTAAACAAACACACCACACAGTCAACTGCGCTACACACTAAATAAACACACCACACAGTGGGGCGTGGCAGATCGGTATGAATCTCCGGTTTTCATGAGGCGAACTTGTGCTGATGACTGATCGTCTGAAGGCTGTGGCGGCAAGTGAGAAACGGAGCGAGCTATCTAGAATTCAATGGCGACCTCAGTTAGACGTCCAGCAGTGCTGGGAGCTCTGTGTGTGTCTGTGGGAGCCTCATGAAGCTCACTGTGTTTGGGGGCAGTGGGCTGGGGCTGAGGGCAGTACTGGGGGTTAGGGTTAGTGCTGGGCAGTGCTGGGAGCTCTCTGTGTGTCTGTGGGACCCTCAGAGAGCTTTAATAGCAGGCAGAATTTTTGGGCCTAAAGGGAGACAAGTGTGAGCCATTGGGGCTTGCTGTGACTTAATACAGTACACAGGGCAGTGTTTGGAGCTCTCTGTGTGTCTCTCTGACCTCTGGGGACCTTTAATAGACAGCAGGCTAATTAGGCCTGTCTGGGGAGGTGTGTGTGTCTGTAGGCCTCCCAGTAAGTGAACCCAACACACTGGGCAGTGTTTGGAGCTCTCTGTGTGTCTCTCTGACCTTTGGGGACCTTTAATAGACAGCAGGCTTCTTAGGCCTGTCTGGGGAGGTGTGTGTGTCTGTAGGCCTCCAAGTAAGTGAACCCAACACACTGGGCAGTGTTTGGAGCTCTCTGGGTGTCTCTCTGACCTTTGGGGACCTTTAATAGACAGCAGGCTTCTTAGGCCTGACTGGAGAGGTGTGTGTGTCTGTAGGCCTCGCAGTAAGTGAACCCAACACACTGGGCAGTGTTTGGAGCTCTCTGTGTGTCTCTCTGACCTTTGGGGACCTTTAATAGACAGGAGGCTTCTTAGGCCTGTCTGGGGAGGTGTGTGTGTCTGTAGGCCTCCAGTGTTTTCTAAGTCCATTTTGGTTATAACCAGGGATGTAACCAGGGGTGTAGCTGCTCAGGGCCAGTCCGCTGAAGGTGCACTCTTCTCGGACACATGTTCCTCAAATCCTGGTCCTCCTGGAGGATATAGAGGGGTCTAGAGGCTCATGGCATGTCCGCTGAAGGTGCAGTATTCTCGGACACCTTTGAGCAGGGTCCTACCCCTCTGGAGGTCTGAAAACTGTGGATTTTTTCTAAGTCCATTTTGGTTAACCATGGGTAGGGTTTTGGTTAACCATGGGTACGAAAAAGTTGGGGGTGGTGGCGGAGGCTCCACAAAATACCCTCCCGACCGAAAACGGTCAGTCCGACGACCATGCACCTTTCTCGGACACCTTCTGAAAATCCCCCTAAGGCCTGGAGGATCACAGAAAGAGGTTTTGCCACCGGGTGACGGCGCGAAATCGAGAGCACCCTAAAAAAGTGGACTTAGGCTCAGAACGAAAAATAAAAAAAGTTCCACAAAGAGGTAACTCAGCCTCTGAGTGTCCGATTTTCAAACGGTTTGAAGCGGACTGTTGACCACACTCTCCTCCTTCTCCACTCCTAAACCTTCTGACCGATTGGAAACCGTGACCCGCCAGGGGAGGCACCCTGTCTCACAGGTCCCACCTCCCCGCCACCGCGGTCAGCCTCCAGGCCGGGGACGCCGAGGGCTCTACGGAGCTCTCTGTCACCGCGCCGAACCCTTCTCTAGCGAGAATTTGCCCCGGATGAGTGGGGAGAGGCATATTAGTGGCTGAGGTACCTGAGAAGCACAGGTTCGAACCCCGCGAAGGGCAAGTCTCGGTGAAACCACCCATTAAAGGCGTTAGTTTCGACGAAACCACCTGAAAATCGTAGGATCGAACCCCACATGAAGCAACTCTGAGAGAGAGAAAGATTGAAAGAGAAAGAGCCTGGGAAAATATGGGGTGAGGAATCGGTGATTTGGGCGCACTGACAGGCGGAATTCTGTACCAGCACGGTGGCTTAGTGGGTAGGGCGCGGCACCACAGACCTGATGAGCACAGGTTCGAAACCCGCAAAGGGTAAGATTCCAGAAAACCATCTGAGAATTGCAGGTTCAAATCCCAACTGAAGCAACTCTGTCCTAAGTTGTGAATGACTCCCCGGTATGAAAAAAGGCTCGACTCTATAAAGGAAAAGCTATACAGGGCGGAAGCACGATCACAAAGCACATTATATCCTTAAAAACCTACACATAATAAGCAGCTCAACACCCCGTAGTGCAACTGCGCTACACACTAAACAAACACACCACACAGTCAACTGCGCTACACACTAAACAAACACACCACACAGTGGGGCGTGGCAGATCGGTATGAATCTCCGGTTTTCATGAGGCGAACTTGTGCTGATGACTGATCGTCTGAAGGCTGTGGCGGCAAGTGAGAAATGGAGCGAGCTATCTAGAATTCAATGGCGACCTCACTTAGACGTCCAGCAGTGCTGGGAGCTCTGTGTGTGTCTGTGGGAGCCTCATGAAGCTCACTGTGTTTGGGGGCAGTGGGCTGGGGCTGAGGGCAGCACTGGGGGTTAGGGTTAGTGCTGGGCAGTGCTGGGAGCTCTGTGTGTGTCTGTGGGACCCTCAGAGAGCTTTAATATGAAAGAAAGGCTCGACTCTATAAAGGAAAAGCTATACAGGGCGGAAGCACCGGACCACGATGCACATTGCATCCTTAAAAACCTACACATAATAAGCAGCTCAACACCCCGTAGTGCAACTGCGCTACACACTAAACAAACACACCACACAGTCAACTGCGCTACACACTAAATAAACACACCACACAGTGGGGCGTGGCAGATCGGTATGAATCTCCGGTTTTCATGAGGCGAACTTGTGCTGATGACTGATCGTCTGAAGGCTGTGGCGGCAAGTGAGAAACGGAGCGAGCTATCTAGAATTCAATGGCGACCTCAGTTAGACGTCCAGCAGTGCTGGGAGCTCTGTGTGTGTCTGTGGGAGCCTCATGAAGCTCACTGTGTTTGGGGGCAGTGGGCTGGGGCTGAGGGCAGTACTGGGGGTTAGGGTTAGTGCTGGGCAGTGCTGGGAGCTCTCTGTGTGTCTGTGGGACCCTCAGAGAGCTTTAATAGCAGGCAGAATTTTTGGGCCTAAAGGGAGACAAGTGTGAGCCATTGGGGCTTGCTGTGACTTAATACAGTACACAGGGCAGTGTTTGGAGCTCTCTGTGTGTCTCTCTGACCTCTGGGGACCTTTAATAGACAGCAGGCTAATTAGGCCTGTCTGGGGAGGTGTGTGTGTCTGTAGGCCTCCCAGTAAGTGAACCCAACACACTGGGCAGTGTTTGGAGCTCTCTGTGTGTCTCTCTGACCTTTGGGGACCTTTAATAGACAGCAGGCTTCTTAGGCCTGTCTGGGGAGGTGTGTGTGTCTGTAGGCCTCCAAGTAAGTGAACCCAACACACTGGGCAGTGTTTGGAGCTCTCTGGGTGTCTCTCTGACCTTTGGGGACCTTTAATAGACAGCAGGCTTCTTAGGCCTGACTGGAGAGGTGTGTGTGTCTGTAGGCCTCGCAGTAAGTGAACCCAACACACTGGGCAGTGTTTGGAGCTCTCTGTGTGTCTCTCTGACCTTTGGGGACCTT
This sequence comes from Sprattus sprattus, assembly GCF_963457725.1. Classification (NCBI taxonomy): domain Eukaryota; kingdom Metazoa; phylum Chordata; class Actinopteri; order Clupeiformes; family Clupeidae; genus Sprattus; species Sprattus sprattus. The sequence goes on along the minus strand of NC_137915.1, from coordinate 31,499,676 downwards.
TAATAGACAGGAGGCTTCTTAGGCCTGTCTGGGGAGGTGTGTGTGTCTGTAGGCCTCCAGTGTTTTCTAAGTCCATTTTGGTTATAACCAGGGATGTAACCAGGGGTGTAGCTGCTCAGGGCCAGTCCGCTGAGGGTGCACTGTTCTCGGACACATGTTCCTCAAATCCTGGTCCTCCTGGAGGATATAGAGGGGTCTAGAGGCTCATGGCATGTCCGCTGAAGGTGCAGTATTCTCGGACACCTTTGAGCAGGGTCCTACCCCTCTGGAGGTCTGAAAACTGTGGATTTTTTCTAAGTCCATTTTGGTTAACCATGGATAGGGTTTTGGTTAACCATGGGTACGAAAAAGTTGGGGGTGGTGGCGGAGGCTCCACAAAATACCCTCCCGACCGAAAACGGTCAGTCCGACGACCATGCACCTTTCTCGGACACCTTCTGAAAATCCCCCTAAGGCCTGGAGGATCACAGAAAGAGGTTTTGCCACCGGGTGACGGCGCGAAATCGAGAGCACCCTAAAAAAGTGGACTTAGGCTCAGAACGAAAAATAAAAAAAGTTCCACAAAGAGGTAACTCAGCCTCTGAGTGTCCGATTTTCAAGCGGTTTGAAGCGGACTGTTGACCACACTCTCCTCCCTCTCCCGGAGGATATATAGGGGTCTAGAGGCTCAAGGCATGTCCGCTGAAGGTGACCTATTCTCGGACACATTCTGTCACATCCTGGTGCCTGTGGAGGATGTAACCAGGGGTGTAGCTGCTCAGGGCCAGTCCGCTGAGGGTGCACTGTTCTCGGACACATGTTCCTCAAATCCTGGTCCTCCTGGAGGATATAGAGGGGTCTAGAGGCTCATGGCATGTCCGCTGAAGGTGCAGTATTCTCGGACACCTTTGAGCAGGGTCCTACCCCTCTGGAGGTCTGAAAACTGTGGATTTTTTCTAAGACCATTTTGGTTAACCATGGGTAGGGTTTTGGTTAACCATGGGTACGAAAAAGTTGGGGGTGGTGGCGGAGGCTCCACAAAATACCCTCCCGACCGAAAACGGTCAGTCCGACGACCATGCACCTTTCTCGGACACCTTCTGAAAATCCCCCTAAGGCCTGGAGGATCACAGAAAGAGGTTTTGCCACCGGGTGACGGCGCGAAATCGAGAGCACCCTAAAAAAGTGGACTTAGGCTCAGAACAAAAAATAAAAAAAGTTCCACAAAGAGGTAACTCAGCCTCTGAGTGTCCGATTTTCAAGCGGTTTGAAGCGGACTGTTGACCACACTCTCCTCCCTCTCCCGGAGGATATATAGGGGTCTAGAGGCTCAAGGCATGTCCGCTGAAGGTGACCTATTCTCGGACACATTCTGTCACATCCTGGTGCCTGTGGATGATGTAACCAGGGGTGTAGCTGCTCAGGGCCAGTCCGCTGAGGGTGCACTGTTCTCGGACACATGTTCCTCAAATCTTGGTCCTCCTGGAGGATATAGAGGGGTCTAGAGGCACATGGCATGTCCGCTGAAGGTGCAGTATTCTCGGACACCTTTGAGCAGGGTCCTACCCCTCTGGAGGTCTGAAAACTGTGGATTTTTTCTAAGACCATTTTGGTTAACCATGGGTAGGGTTTTGGTTAACCATGGGTACGAAAAAGTTGGGGGTGGTGGCGGAGGCTCCACAAAATACCCTCCCGACCGAAAACGGTCAGTCCGACGACCATGCACCTTTCTCGGACACCTTCTGAAAATCCCCCTAAGGCCTGGAGGATCACAGAAAGAGGTTTTGCCACCGGGTGACGGCACGAAATCGAGAGCACCCTAAAAAAGTGGACTTAGGCTCAGAACGAAAAATAAAAAAAGTTCCACAAAGAGGTAACTCAGCCTCTGAGTGTCCGATTTTCAAGCGGTTTGAAGCGGACTGTTGACCACACTCTCCTCCCTCTCCCGGAGGATATATAGGGGTCTAGAGGCTCAAGGCATGTCCGCTGAAGGTGACCTATTCTCGGACACATTCTGTCACATCCTGGTGCCTGTGGAGGATGTAACCAGGGGTTTAGCTGCTCAGGGCCAGTCCGCTGAGGGTGCACTGTTCTCGGACACATGTTCCTCAAATCCTGGTTCTCCTGGAGGATATAGAGGGGTCTAGAGGCTCATGGCATGTCCGCTGAAGGTGCAGTATTCTCGGACACCTTTGAGCAGGGTCCTACCCCTCTGGAGGTCTGAAAACTGTGGATTTTTTCTAAGACCATTTTGGTTAACCAAGGGTAGGGTTTTGGTTAACCATGGGTACGAAAAAGTTGGGGGTGGTGGCGGAGGCTCCACAAAATACCCTCCCGACCGAAAACGGTCAGTCCGACGACCATGCACCTTTCTCGGACACCTTCTGAAAATCCCCCTAAGGCCTGGAGGATCACAGAAAGAGGTTTTGCCACCGGGTGACGGCGCGAAATCGAGAGCACCCTAAAAAAGTGGACTTAGGCTCAGAACGAAAAATAAAAAAAGTTCCACAAAGAGGTAACTCAGCCTCTGAGTGTCCGATTTTCAAGCGGTTTGAAGCGGACTGTTGACCACACTCTCCTCCCTCTCCCGGAGGATATATAGGGGTCTAGAGGCTCAAGGCATGTCCGCTGAAGGTGACCTATTCTCGGACACATTCTGTCACATCCTGGTGCCTGTGGAGGATGTAACCAGGGGTTTAGCTGCTCAGGGCCAGTCCGCTGAGGGTGCACTGTTCTCGGACACATGTTCCTCAAATCCTGGTCCTCCTGGAGGATATAGAGGGGTCTAGAGGCTCATGGCATGTCCGCTGAAGGTGCAGTATTCTCGGACACCTTTGAGCAGGGTCCTACCCCTCTGGAGGTCTGAAAACTGTGGATTTTTTCTAAGTCCATTTTGGTTAACCATGGGTAGGGTTTTGGTTAACCATGGGTACGAAAAAGTTGGGGGTGGTGGCGGAGGCTCCACAAAATACCCTCCCGACCGAAAACGGTCAGTCCGACGACCATGCACCTTTCTCGGACACCTTCTGAAAATCCCCCTAAGGCCTGGAGGATCACAGAAAGAGGTTTTGCCACCGGATGACGGCGTGAAATCGAGAGCACCCTAAAAAAGTGGACTTAGGCTCAGAACGAAAAATAAAAAAAGTTCCACAAAGAGGTAACTTAGCCTCTGAGTGTCCGATTTTCAAGCGGTTTGAAGCGGACTGTTGACCACACTCTCCTCCCTCTCCCGGAGGATATATAGGGGTCTAGAGGCTCAAGGCATGTCCGCTGAAGGTGACCTATTCTCGGACACATTCTGTCACATCCTGGTGCCTGTGGAGGATGTAACCAGGGGTTTAGCTGCTCAGGGCCAGTCCGCTGAGGGTGCACTGTTCTCGGACACATGTTCCTCAAATCCTGGTCCTCCTGGAGGATATAGAGGGGTCTAGAGGCTCATGGCATGTCCGCTGAAGGTGCAGTATTCTCGGACACCTTTGAGCAGGGTCCTACCCCTCTGGAGGTCTGAAAACTGTGGATTTTTTCTAAGTCCATTTTGGTTAACCATGGGTAGGGTTTTGGTTAACCATGGGTACGAAAAAGTTGGGGGTGGTGGCGGAGGCTCCACAAAATACCCTCCCGACCGAAAACGGTCAGTCCGACGACCATGCACCTTTCTCGGACACCTTCTGAAAATCCCCCTAAGGCCTGGAGGATCACAGAAAGAGGTTTTGCCACCGGATGACGGCGTGAAATCGAGAGCACCCTAAAAAAGTGGACTTAGGCTCAGAACGAAAAATAAAAAAAGTTCCACAAAGAGGTAACTTAGCCTCTGAGTGTCCGATTTTCAAGCGGTTTGAAGCGGACTGTTGACCACACTCTCCTCCCTCTCCCGGAGGATATATAGGGGTCTAGAGGCTCAAGGCATGTCCGCTGAAGGTGACCTATTCTCGGACACATTCTGTCACATCCTGGTGCCTGTGGAGGATGTAACCAGGGGTTTAGCTGCTCAGGGCCAGTCCGCTGAGGGTGCACTGTTCTCGGACACATGTTCCTCAAATCCTGGTCCTCCTGGAGGATATAGAGGGGTCTAGAGGCTCATGGCATGTCCGCTGAAGGTGCAGTATTCTCGGACACCTTTGAGCAGGGTCCTACCCCTCTGGAGGTCTGAAAACTGTGGATTTTTTCTAAGTCCATTTTGGTTAACCATGGGTAGGGTTTTGGTTAACCATGGGTACGAAAAAGTTGGGGGTGGTGGCGGAGGCTCCACAAAATACCCTCCCGACCGAAAACGGTCAGTCCGACGACCATGCACCTTTCTCGGACACCTTCTGAAAATCCCCCTAAGGCCTGGAGGATCACAGAAAGAGGTTTTGCCACCGGATGACGGCGTGAAATCGAGAGCACCCTAAAAAAGTGGACTTAGGCTCAGAACGAAAAATAAAAAAAGTTCCACAAAGAGGTAACTTAGCCTCTGAGTGTCCGATTTTCAAGCGGTTTGAAGCGGACTGTTGACCACACTCTCCTCCCTCTCCCGGAGGATATATAGGGGTCTAGAGGCTCAAGGCATGTCCGCTGAAGGTGACCTATTCTCGGACACATTCTGTCACATCCTGGTGCCTGTGGAGGATGTAACCAGGGGTGTAGCTGATCAGGGCCAGTCCACTGAAGGTGCACTGTTCTCGGACACATGTTCCTCAAATCCTGGTCCTCCTGGAGGATATAGAGGGGTCTAGAGGCTCATGGCATGTCCGCTGAAGGTGCAGTATTCTCGGACACCTTTGAGCAGGGTCCTACCCCTCTGGAGGTCTGAAAACTGTGGATTTTTTCTAAGTCCATTTTGGTTAACCATGGGTAGGGTTTTGGTTAACCATGGGTACGAAAAAGTTGGGGGTGGTGGCGGAGGCTCCACAAAATACCCTCCCGACCGAAAACGGTCAGTCCGACGACCATGCACCTTTCTCGGACACCTTCTGAAAATCCCCCTAAGGCCTGGAGGATCACAGAAAGAGGTTTTGCCACCGGATGACGGCGTGAAATCGAGAGCACCCTAAAAAAGTGGACTTAGGCTCAGAACGAAAAATAAAAAAAGTTCCACAAAGAGGTAACTTAGCCTCTGAGTGTCCGATTTTCAAGCGGTTTGAAGCGGACTGTTGACCACACTCTCCTCCCTCTCCCGGAGGATATATAGGGGTCTAGAGGCTCAAGGCATGTCCGCTGAAGGTGACCTATTCTCGGACACATTCTGTCACATCCTGGTGCCTGTGGAGGATGTAACCAGGGGTGTAGCTGATCAGGGCCAGTCCACTGAAGGTGCACTGTTCTCGGACACATGTTCCTCAAATCCTGGTCCTCCTGGAGGATATAGAGGGATCTAGAGGCTCATGGCATGTCCGCTGAAGGTGCAGTATTCTCGGACACCTTTGAGCAGGGTCCTACCCCTCTGGAGGTCTGAAAACTGTGGATTTTTTCTAAGACCATTTTGGTTAACCATGGGTAGGGTTTTGGTTAACCATGGGTACGAAAAAGTTGGGGGTGGTGGCGGAGGCTCCACAAAATACCCTCCCGACCGAAAACGGTCAGTCCGACGACCATGCACCTTTCTCGGACACCTTCTGAAAATCCCCCTAAGGCCTGGAGGATCACAGAAAGAGGTTTTGCCACCGGGTGACGGCGCGAAATCGAGAGCACCCTAAAAAAGTGGACTTAGGCTCAGAACGAAAAATAAAAAAAGTTCCACAAAGAGGTAACTCAGCCTCTGAGTGTCCGATTTTCAAGCGGTTTGAAGCGGACTGTTGACCACACTCTCCTCCCTCTCCCGGAGGATATATAGGGGTCTAGAGGCTCAAGGCATGTCCGCTGAAGGTGACCTATTCTCGGACACATTCTGTCACATCCTGGTGCCTGTGGAGGATGTAACCAGGGGTGTAGCTGCTCAGGGCCAGTTCGCTGAAGGTGCACTGTTCTCTGACACATGTTCCTCAAATCCTGGTCCTCCTGGAGGATATAGAGGGGTCTAGAGGCTCATGGCATGTCCGCTGAAGGTGCAGTATTCTCGGACACCTTTGAGCAGGGTCCTACCCCTCTGGAGGTCTGAAAACTGTGGATTTTTTCTAAGTCCATTTTGGTTAACCATGGGTAGGGTTTTGGTTAACCATGGGTACGAAAAAGTTGGGGGTGGTGGCGGAGGCTCCACAAAATACCCTCCCGACCGAAAACGGTCAGTCCGACGACCATGCACCTTTCTCGGACACCTTCTGAAAATCCCCCTAAGGCCTGGAGGATCACAGAAAGAGGTTTTGCCACCGGATGACGGCGCGAAATCGAGAGCACCCTAAAAAAGTGGACTTAGGCTCAGAACGAAAAATAAAAAAAGTTCCACAAAGAGGTAACTCAGCCTCTGAGTGTCCGATTTTCAAGCGGTTTGAAGCGGACTGTTGACCACACTCTCCTCCCTCTCCCGGAGGATATATAGAGGTCTAGAGGCTCAAGGCATGTCCGCTGAAGGTGACCTATTCTCGGACACATTCTGTCACATCCTGGTGCCTGTGGAGGATGTAACCAGGGGTGTAGCTGCTCAGGGCCAGTTCGCTGAAGGTGCACTGTTCTCGGACACATGTTCCTCAAATCCTGGTCCTCCTGGAGGATATAGAGGGGTCTAGAGGCTCATGGCATGTCCGCTGAAGGTGCAGTATTCTCGGACACCTTTGAGCAGGGTCCTACCCCTCTGGAGGTCTGAAAACTTTGGATTTTTTCTAAGTCCATTTTGGTTAACCATGGGTAGGGTTTTGGTTAACCGTGGGTACGAAAAAGTTGGGGGTGGTGGCGGAGGCTCCACAAAATACCCTCCCGACCGAAAACGGTCAGTCCGACGACCATGCACCTTTCTCGGACACCTTCTGAAAATCCCCCTAAGGCCTGGAGGATCACAGAAAGAGGTTTTGCCACCGGGTGACGGCGCGAAATCGAGAGCACCCTAAAAAAGTGGACTTAGGCTCAGAACGAAAAATAAAAAAAGTTCCACAAAGAGGTAACTCAGCCTCTGAGTGTGCGATTTTCAAGCGGTTTGAAGCGGACTGTTGACCACACTCTCCTACCTCTCCCGGAGGATATATAGGGGTCTAGAGGCTCAAGGCATGTCCGCTGAAGGTGCAGTATTCTCGGACACCTTTGAGCAGGGTCCTACCCCTCTGGAGGTCTGAAAACTGTGGATTTTTTCTAAGTCCATTTTGGTTAACCATGGGTAGGGTTTTGGTTAACCATGGGTACGAAAAAGTTGGGGGTGGTGGCGGAGGCTCCACAAAATACCCTCCCGACCGAAAACGGTCAGTCCGACGACCATGCACCTTTCTCGGACACCTTCTGAAAATCCCCCTAAGGCCTGGAGGATTACAGAAAGAGGTTTTGCCACCGGGTGACGGCGCGAAATCGAGAGCACCCTAAAAAAGTGGACTTAGGCTCAGAACGAAAAATAAAAAAAGTTCCACAAAGAGGTAACTCAGCCTCTGAGTGTCCGATTTTCAAGCGGTTTGAAGCGGACTGTTGACCACACTCTCCTCCCTCTCCCGGAGGATATATAGGGGTCTAGAGGCTCAAGGCATGTCCGCTGAAGGTGACCTATTCTCGGACACATTCTGTCACATCCTGGTGCCTGTGGAGGATGTAACCAGGGGTGTAGCTGCTCAGGGCCAGTCCGCTGAGGGTGCACTGTTCCCGGACACATGTTCCTCAAATCCTGGTCCTCCTGGAGGATATAGAGGGGTCTAGAGGCTCATTGCATGTCCGCTGAAGGTGCAGTATTCCTCGGACACCTTTGAGCAGGGTCTTACCCCTCTGGAGGTCTGAAAACTGTGGATTTTTTCTAAGTCCATTTTGGTTAACCATGGGTAGGGTTTTGGTTAACCATGGGTACGAAAAAGTTGGGGGTGGTGGCGGAGGCTCCACAAAATACCCTCCCGACCGAAAACGGTCAGTCCGACGACCATGCACCTTTCTCGGACACCTTCTGAAAATCCCCCTAAGGCCTGGAGGATCACAGAAAGAGGTTTTGCCACCGGGTGACGGCGCGAAATCGAGAGCACCCTAAAAAAGTGGACTTAGGCTCAGAACGAAAAATAAAAAAAGTTCCACGAGAGGTAACTCAGCCTCTGAGTGTCCGATTTTCAAGCGGTTTGAAGCGGACTGTTGACCACACTCTCCTCCCTCTCCTCTCCTAAACTTTCTGACCGATTGGAAACCGTGACCCGCCAGGGGAGGCACCCTGTCTCACAGGTCCCACCTCCCCGCCACCGCGGTCAGCCTCCAGGCCGGGGACGCCGAGGGCTCTACGGAGCTCTCTGTCACCGCGCTGAACCCTTCTCTAGCGAGAATTTGCCCCGGATGAGTGGGGAGAGGCATATTAGTGGCTGAGGTACCTGAGAAGCACAGGTTCGAACCCCGCGAAGGGCAAGTCTCGGTGAAACCACCCATTAAAGGTGTTAGTTTCGACGAAACCACCTGAAAATCGTAGGATCGAACCCCACATGAAGCAACTCGGTTCTTGTCACATAGGTCTCTCTGGCTCAAGAGGAAGGCTCGACTCTATAAGGCTCGACACATTGCATCCTTAAAAACCTACACATAATAAGCAGCTCAACACCCCGTAGTGCAACTGCGCTACACACTAAACAAACACACCACACAGTGGGGCGTGGCAGATCGGTATGAATCTCCGGTTTTCATGAGGCGAACTTGTGCTGATGACTGATCGTCTGAAGGCTGTGGCGGCAAGCGAGAAACGGAGCGAGCTATCTAGAATTCAATGGCGACCAAAGTTAGACGTCCAGCAGTGCTGGGAGCTCTGTGTGTGTCTGTGGGAGCCTCATGAAGCTCACTGTGTTTGGGGACAGTGGGCTGGGGCTGAGGGCAGTACTGGGGGTTAGGGTTAGTGCTGGGCAGTGCTGGGAGCTCTGTGTGTGTCTGTGGGGCCCTCAGAGAGCTTTAATAGCAGGCAGAATTTTTGGGCCTAAAGGGAGACAAGTGTGAGCCATTGGGGGTTGCTGTGACTTAATACAGTACACAGGGCAGTGTTTGGAGCTCTCTGTGTGTCTCTCTGACCTCTGGGGACCTTTAATAGACAGCAGGCTAATTAGGCCTGTCTGGGGAGGTGTGTGTGTCTGTAGGCCTCCCAGTAAGTGAACCCAACACACTGGGCAGTGTTTGGAGCTCTCTGTGTGTCTCTCTGACCTTTGGGGACCTTTAATAGACAGCAGGCTTCTTAGGCCTGTCTGGGGAGGTGTGTGTGTCTGTAGGCCTCCCAGTAAGTGAACCCAACACACTGGGCAGTGTTTGGAGCTCTCTGGGTGTCTCTCTGACCTTTGGGGACCTTTAATAGACAGCAGGCTTCTTAGGCCTGTCTGGGGAGGTGTGTGTGTCTGTAGGCCTCCCGGTAAGTGAACCCAACACACTGGGCAGTGCTGGGAGCTCTCTGTGTGTCTCTCCGACCTTTGGGGACCTTTAATAGACAGCAGGCTTCTTAGGCCTGTCTGGGGAGTTGTGTGTGTCTGTAGGCCTCCCAGTAAGTGAACACAACACACTGGGCAGTGCTGGGAGCTCTCTGTGTGTCTCTCTGACCTTTGGGGACCTTTAATAGACAGCAGGCTTCTTAGGCCTGTCTGGGGAGGTGTGTGTGTCTGTAGGCCTCCCAGTAAGTGAACAAAACACACTGGGCAGTGCTGGGAGCTCTCTGTGTGTCTCTCTGACCTTTGGGGACCTTTAATAGACAGCAGGCTTCTTAGGCCTGTCTGGGGAGGTGTGTGTGTCTGTAGGCCTCCCAGTAAGTGAACCCAACACACTGGGCAGTGTTTGGAGCTCTCTGTGTGTCTCTCTGACCTTTGGGGACCTTTAATAGACAGGAGGCTTCTTAGGCCTGTCTGGGGAGGTGTGTGTGTCTGTAGGCCTCCCAGTAAGTGAACCCAACACACTGGGCAGTAATGGGAGCTCTCTGTGTGTCTCTCTGACCTTTGGGGACCTTTAATAGACAGCAGGCTTTTTAGGCCTGTCTGGGGAGGTGTGTGTGTCTGTAGGCCTCTCAGTAAGTGAACCCAACACACTGGGCAGTGTTTGGAGCTCTCTGTGTGTCTCTCTGACCTTTGGGGACCTTTAATAGACAGGAGGCTTCTTAGGCCTGTCTGGGGAGGTGTGTGTGTCTGTAGGCCTCCCAGTATGTGAACCCAACACACTGGGCAGTGTCTCTGTGTGTCTCTAGAGACTAATGAAAACCTTAAGAGAGTAATGAAAACCTTAAGAGACTAATGAAAACCTTAAGAGACTAATGAAAACCTTAAGAGACTAATGAAAACCTTAAGAGAGTCATAGTTACTTTTCCATCAGAGTCATAGTATGACTCTCTTATGGAACCTTAAGAGACTCATAATTACTGGTTAACCATGGGTAAAAAAAAGTTGGGGGTGCTGGCGCGAGCTCCATGGCCTACCCTCCCGAGCCAAAACGGTCAGTCCGACGACAGTGCACTTTTTTCGGACACTCTCTGAGGATTCCCCTTAAGCCTGGAGGATGCCAAAAAGAGGTTTTGCCACCGGGTACCATCTCGGGACTAGAGAGATCCTTTTCAGAAGCCTCCTGGAGGATTGTAACAAGGCCCCAGAAGCTCATAGAGAGTCCGTTGATGGTGCATCTTTCTCGGGCACATGTTTTTGACATTATGGTGCATATGGAATTCGAAAACAAGGGACTCGAAGCTCGCAGAGAGTCCGTTGATGGTGCATCTTTGGCGGACACATGTTTTTGACATTATGGTGCCTCTGGAAGTCGAAAACAAGGGACTCGAAGCTGGTAAAGAGTCCGTTGATGGTGCTCTGTCCTCAGACACATTATGTTCACATCCTGGTGCCTGTGGAGGATGTAACTAGGGGTGTAGCTGCACATGGCCAGTCCGCTGAAGGTGACCTATTCTCGGACACATTCTGTCACATCCTGGTGCCTGTGGAGGATGTAACTAGGGATGTAGCTGCACATGGCCAGTCCGCTGAAGGTGCACTGTTCTCGGACACATGTTCCTCAAATTCTGGTCCTCCTGGAGGATATAGAGGGGTCTAGAGGCTCATGGCATGTCCGCTGAAGGTGCAGTATTCTCGGAAACCTTTGAGCAGGGTCCTACCCCTCTGGAGGTCTGAAAACTCTGGATTGTTTCTAAGTCCATTTTGGTTAACCATGGGTAGGGTTTTGGTTAACCATGGGTACGAAAAAGTTGGGGGTGGTGGCGAGGGCTCCACAAAATACCCTTCCGACCGAAAACGGTCAGTCCGACGACCATGCACCTTTCTCGGACACCTTCTGAAAATCCCCCTAAGGCCTGGAGGATCACAGAAAGAGGTTTTGCCACCGGGTGACGGCGCAAAATCGAGAGCACCCTAAAAAAGTGGACTTAGGCTCAGAACGAAAAATAAAAAAAGTTCCACAAAGAGGTAACTCAGCCTCTGAGTGTCCGATTTTCAAGCGGTTTGAAGCGGACTGTTGACCACACTCTCCTCCCTCTCCCGGAGGATATGTAGGGGTCTAGAGGCTCAAGGCATGTCCGCTGAAGGTGACCTATTCTCGGACACATTCTGTCACATCCTGGTGCCTGTGGAGGATGTAACCAGGGGTGTAGCTGCTCAGGGCCAGTCCGCTGAAGGTGCACTGTTCTCGGACACATGTTCCTCAAATCCTGGTCCTCCTGGAGGATATAGAGGGGTCTAGAGGCTCATGGCATGTCCGCTGAAGGTGCAGTATTCTCGGACACCTTTGAGCAGGGTCCTACCCCTCTGGAGGTCTGAAAACTGTGGATTTTTTCTAAGTCCATTTTGGTTAACCATGGGTAGGGTTTTGGTTAACCATGGGTACGAAAAAGTTGAGGGTGGTGGCGAGGGCTCCACAAAATACCCTCCCGACCGAAAACGGTCAGTCCGACGACCATGCACCTTTCTCGGACACCTTCTGAAAATCCCCCTAAGGCCTGGAGGATCACAGAAAGAGGTTTTGCCACCGGTGACGGCGCGAAATCGAGAGCACCCTAAAAAAGTGGACTTAAATAAAAAAAGTTCCACGAGAGGTAACTCAGCCTCTGAGTGTCCGATTTTCAAGCGGTTTGAAGCGGACTGTTGACCACACTCTCCTCCCTCTCCTCTCCTATACCTTCTGACCGATTGGAAACCGTGACCCGCCAGGGGAGGCACCCTGTCTCACAGGTCCCACCTCCCCGCCACCGCGGTCAGCCTCCAGGCCGGGGACGCCGAGGGCTCTACGGATCTCTCTGTCACCGCGCCGAACCCCTCTCTAGCGAGACTCAGACGCCCCGTCTACCCGAGCCGTCCGAAGCAGGTGGCCGCGGCGGGAAAGGCGATGTTGGCTCCGGCTACTCACTGCCCCAACCCCCCGGTCTGCCTTGAAACGCTATCTCCAAGTCCTCCCGGTACCCTCTCGCTCAGAGTTGGTCCACACCTCTCTGCATGCACAACACTCCCACGGGGGTGGCGGCTTCCCTTCGGGGAGGTCACCGCTCTGCACCGGTTGTCTGCAGCTACCTGGTTGATCCTGCCAGTAACATATGCTTGTCTCAAAGATTAAGCCATGCAGGTCTAAGTGCACACGGCGTGACATTGAAACTGCGAATGGCTCATTAAATCAGTTATGGTTCCTTTGATCGCTCCCACCCGTACTTGGATAACTGTGGCAATTCCAGAGCTAATACATGCAAACGAGCGCTGACTGGTGTAAGGATGAAATGGCTCTTTGAAGTGGAAAATCACAGATGGCATTATTCTTCTGTTAATTAAGTCATTTGGTGGGACTGGGGGTTGTTTTATGGTGCCCTGTTGTGTTGGTGTTGTGTTGATCTTCCCAGCCCCCTGCAGAGACTCTTATCTCAGATCTCTGTTCCTGTTGGTCAAAACTAGGAACAGGACAATGAGGATGAGAGGGTCAAACTTAATGTGATATTAGAAAGTGATTTCTGCATGATGTTTGGACTCATTTTAATGGTCTCAATCTGAGTGGGAAAATGGTCTCAGTTCTACAGCTGTATATATTAAGGAAAACATAGGTAACAGAGACTTGATCCTTTTGGCCTCTGTGAGAGGGCGAAGATGCCCCTGAATAGAGGGGGAGGGAATTCCCTCCATTTGGTTGTTAATGTGTGAATCTCATCTTGAGAAACATCCTGTTAAGGGGGGTTATCATTAGGTTTAGATGCAGGACGAAAATGGGTATTTAAGGGTAAGACAGACAAAGCTCTTGGAGTCTTCTGTCTTCAGATCTCCCTCACACACGTGTGAGTATAGTCATTTCGCAGCAGCTAGGTATGTTCATGTTCTTTAAGTGTTTTTATGTTTCGTGTAGTATTTTAGACTAAGTATTCTTTAGGTTAGCTTTAGTTCTTCATTTTCATACTTGATTGGATGTACTGTAATTAAGTAACTTGTGCTTGTTATAATAAATTATTATATACTGACCCACTTTGCCCTCTTAAGAAATTCTTAATCAGAGAAGTACTCTCAGGTACGGTGTTTCCGCAGAAGTCGAACTAGAGGTGGCTCCAGACCCACAGTGGCCGTAAGCGTAAACCTGCGAGGCAACTGGCTATCCTCACCTGGGCTAGACATGTTCTACTGAACTGTTAGTGGTATTATATAGTGAGGGTTTACCGAACAGCATCTGCTCTAGATTGAATGGTTATACGGGATCGTACTTCAGTCAGGCACCCGTCCCTGGACCAGGTCAACTATCAAGCTGTAAGGTCCCGTAGCAGCAGTATAGGACCTCTGAGTTAGTTACCCAGAATAGTTACAGCCTGTGCCGTGGGTATGTCAATCAGCTGTGGCATTATCCTAAGCGACATTAGTCCGAGACAAAACCGATTATTAAAAAGTAAGGGAGGTTTTCATATTACAGACGATAGGTATACAATGAAATGAGTTGGAGATCAGCCTACCAAACCCGGTATTTATATGCATTCGAAATACGGAGCTAAGACTGAGCTCCTCAAAGAGTGGGGTCAGACTAGAAATGGAGTCAGATAAAGAGGTATTAAAAAGAGAGATGTTTTAATAAACTGTTACGTTTTCAGCAAATCAAAGCGAGAGAAGAATTCACTCGAAGCCTTCCAGACGGCCCGGTCCCTTTTTGGTTCGGAAAAAGTACCGTCTTTTACACTGGCTCCCCTCACGGGGGGCTGCGGATGCGTGCATTTATCAGATCCAAAAACCCATCCGGGGGCTTTCGGTCCCCGTTCCGCTTTGGTGACTCTAGATAACCTCGGGCAGATCGCGCGCCCTCGGCGGC
>NC_137915.1:31405399-31480399 GCF_963457725.1 Sprattus sprattus | reverse complement strand
TCTGCCATCCTGTGGTGATAAAAGTGATTGCAGTTTGAGATGTGTTCCCAATTGTCCTAACCCAAATCCCCTACCCAAATTTCCCAAAAGCCCCCCAAATGTCCCAAACATTTCTCATAAGCTTTTACCTCTCCACCCTTGGAAATTAGATTTTTGATTTAAGGTTTTTTCATGAGGCAATATCCGATTGCCTCGATATCGGACTATGTCGCATAGCGCCTAAGGTCGGACTAGCCTGCGTTGGTTTCGTTTTGGCCACAGGTTCCCTGACGGAGTTAGCCATAGGAAGGTTCCTGCGTCTCGCCGTTCGAACCGGTGTTCCCTGGACAAAAGACGCAACGTCCCTGCATATATGGAAGAGACTAGTAGTTACTTTACCTTAAGAGAGTCACTGTTACTTTCCTTGGTTTTTATTCTTCTCAAATGTCAGTTATGTTCTCAAATGTCCCAAAAAGTTGGGGGTGGTGGCGAGGGCTCCATGACCCTTCCAAGCCAAAACAGTCAGCCCGACGACCATGCACCATTCTCGGGCACCCATATGTCCCAAGAGTGACTCAAATGTCCCATGGTCCCAGGTTGTACCTTTCCCTTCCCTCGGTCCAGCAATAACGTACAAGGTTGAACATGGTCTCGTTGGAAAGGAAATGATTGAATTAGGGTAGCGGCATAAGAATTGTGACCGCTCTACCCTCCATTCTAGATTTATGAGTCCATAAAATGTGACCTCTGGCATTAAAGTATCTCTGCAAGGCAAGGACGCACAAACTACATTAGGCACAAACAACATTAGGCTCGTTGGAAAGGCCATGGTCACTTTAGTGGGGGTACATAGTGGTTGCATCCCTGTGTGACCCTCATGGCCAAAGTAATATATGAAAAACCTTAGAACCCTTCAGGCCAAAAAGTTTAAATCATTGTATCTCTTTGCTCGAAGCACATAGCATCTTTAGGGTGGGTTCATTCGAAAGCCCATCCCTCAATTAAGGGGAGGGGTGGGGTTTCAGGTTCATCAATACTTTCATTCATCAAAAATGTAGGTTTTGTATTTATAGTTCTCAAATGTCATTTATGTTCCCAAACGTCCTAACCCAAATGTCACGAAAGTGCCTCAAATGTCAATTATGTTCCCAATTGTCCTAACCCAACTGTCCCTAGGGTACCGGTACATGTACAAGTACATTATTGACAATACCGTACTGACTCGAGTACCTTATTGCTTTAATAACATGGTTGCCAGCAACATTATACATATTAAGTACAACTAAATTATAAATAGTAAGCTGCCTTTCAGCACAAAAAAGTTTTAGCCTCCAAATAATAAATTATTGAATGTGGAGGAGGATCCAGTGTGGGTGATTCGTAGGGAATATAGAATTACTTGTGTTCATAGAGAGTCAGGCTTATTCTGATACAAGGGGAGCTATTCAGTAACCTGGGAATCGAAGCGGGTATCGAACCGGTGGCTTTCAGGTGATATTGTATATCTTGCACTTAACGGGATTTGAACCGGTGCTTCTCACGTTCGTAGTGCTGTGCCCTACCCGCTATGCTACCGTGATGGTACAGGTTCCAAGCATTTCTCACAACATTTTCGTCCCCCTATTCCCTTGGAATTTTTTGCGTCAAAGATTTTTGATTTAAGCTTTTTTCATGAGGCAATGTCCGATTGTCTCGAGATCGGACTATGTCGCAAAGCAGGCAAGGCTTGTTCCCAAACGTCCTAACCCAAATGTCCCGAAAGTGCCTCAAATGTTAGTTATGTTCCCAATTGTCCTAACCCAACTGTCTCTACCCAAATGTCCCAATGGGGATCGAACCGGCAACCCTCCGGTTACCAGCCCTAAACCCTAACCAGTAGGCCACGGCTGCCCCACAGAAAGAACTCCCAACCCGGCCGGTTAAACCAGCAAAATATAAACCTTAAGAGATTCACTGTTACTTTACCTTAAGAGAGTCACTGTTACTGTGGTTTTTATTCTTCTCAAATGTCAGTTATGTTCTCAATTGTCCCAAAAAGTTGGGGGTAGTGGCGCGAGCTCCATGGTAGACCCCCCCGAGCCAAAATAGTCAGTCCGACGAACATGCACTATTCTCGGAAACCCCAATGTCCCAAAAGTGCCTCAGATGTCAGTTATGTTCCCAATTGTCCCTACCCAAACGTCCCTTTTTAACCATATAAAAACCAGCAAAAAGCTGAAAAATTAGTAATTTTCTCATTTTTCCTTCTGGTCAGGGATCGAACCGGACACCCTCCGGTTACCAGCCCCAGCTGCCGACTACACGACCGGCTAATTTTTTTTGGACCTGAAAAGATTCTGAAAAGATTTGGCCAATCACGTTCACACCAGTTTGCAGAGTTGAGAACAATTGACCAATCACGGCAGAAATCCTGCAGAGCAACGTCAGGAGAAATGCTGGAGGGGCGAGCATTTCTCTACGTGCAGGTAATTCAAAGAGTGAAGTTAAACTACGGGCAATCAACCGAGGCAGATTATCTTGACCTGCTGAGTATTAACACATTTAACACACTGCTGTTAGATACTGAACCAATTTAACCTCTAATGTTTAGCTAGCTTTCAACCTTACAAACACTCTTGGTTATCCGACTGGAATTTCGCTATAAACACTCTGTTATCGGACTGGAATTTCGTTAGTTCTCATCAGCGTTTCCATTGCTAATGTTAATTGTTAGTGTTGTATGATATAACTTAAGTTATAATTCATTTCACCCGTTGTTTTATGTTGTCGTATCCATGTATTTAGCCATCTACCTACTTTAAAAACACTACCTTATGACTGGAAGTTCGCTATATTATGGGGGCTTATGAGGGCTATGAATGAGAATGAGAATGTTTGGACTGTGAATCAGTATTTTCTTCATGATCGTTTAAATTCAGATGTATAAAATAATGTATTGGGAGGTAGTCATATGAATACAGGCTCTTTTACAAATGTTTAGGTTTCTACAATCACTGTTGTTTTATGTTGTCGTATCGATGTATTTAGCCATATAGCTAAGTTACAAACACTCCCTTATCTTACTGGAAGTAAGCTATGTTAAGGAGGCTTTTAGCTACGAGTGCTATGAATGAATGAGAATGTTTGGACTGTGAATCAGTATTTTCTACACGATCGTTTAAATTCAGATGTACAAACGAATTTATTGGGAGGTAGTCATATGAATACAGTCTCTTTTACACATGTTTAGGTAGCTACTCTCACTGTTGATGTCATGGAATTTCACTCGTTCTCATCAGCAAATCCTTTGCTTTTGTTATCTGTTAGTAATATGTAGTGTGGTTAATTCATGAGCTGTGTTTCAAACATGGACAAAGTATAGCCTATGTGGCTTTTGCCACCACTGTGTTTTTCATAGGGTTATTCATATAACAAGGTAGATGGTCTGCTCTTCATGTTCCTGCATTTATGCTATTGTCATGCATTAAAAACAATGTGAATGCATATGTCACCAAAGGCAACATCTTTAAAGTCACACGAGGAGATGGCAGACACAGAGTGGATTGTCATTGGCAGGAAGGTAACACACCTACCAAGTTTATTTGGAGTTGCTGTTGCCTCCTGCCTCTTTAGTTCATATCAAGGGAACTAATTGAATGTGTGTGTGTCTGTGTTTACAGGTGTCAAACCCCCGTATCGGGGTGGAGTCGTTGCTGCTGACAGTCTCTGTAAAGCATCAGCCCAGCAGAAGGCAGGGAGAGCCAGAGGCTGTCCGGGAAGTGCTTCAGACTCTAGACAGAGAAGGCCTACAAGACATAGATGCAGGTATAACATGCACACACGCTCAGACACACGCATGCACATATACAGGCCAGGATGCACAGACACACACAAGCGGGCACGCACAGACATATGCAGGTGGGAAGACACGCACGCACAAACAGATGCGCACAGGCACCGAGCACACGCAGATACACACCCACACCCAGGTGTACGCATTCAGGCAGGCTTGCAGGCCCGCCGCGCAGACACAGGCAGGCACGCCGCGTAGGCACAGGCAGGAGAGCCACACAGACACAGGCAGGCAGACACGCACGCTGCGCAGTCACAGGCAGGCAGGCACATGCAGGCCAGGACGCACAGACACCCACCACCGGGCATGCACAGACAGATGCAGGTAGGCAGACACGCACGCACAAACAGACGCACACAGGCACCGAACACACACAGATACACACCCAGGTGTATGCATGCAGGCAGGCTTGCAGGCACGCCGCGCAGGCACAGGCAGGCACGCCACGCAGGCACGCCGCGGAGGTAAAGGCAGGAGAGCCACGCAGACACAGGCAGGCACGCCGTGGAGGTAAAGGCAGGAGAGCCACGCAGACACAAGCAGGCACCCACGCATGCCGCACAGTCACAGGAAGACAGGCACATGCAGGAACGACACACAGACGCACACAAGCACAGAGGCAGGTACACACGCACACCTCAACTCTCTACACAAAGACAGATATGCAGGTAGAACACATGCACACACACACACTCACACACTGCTCAACACTCTCCAGCTGCCAGGCAAAAGGGAGGTTCTTACTTCCACCACACTGGTCATTTGGTTTGTCACTGGTTCTCCCAACTGAATGGCATGTGGGCTGCTCTAAGTGTTTGTTTGTTTGTATTGTGTCCCTTTGTAGTTGGAAATTCCTCGTGGGGGGAGAGCTGCGCATCATCGTAGTGCTATTGGGGAGCGTTCCTGGTGGACGGGTCAGCGCAGATCCATCTCCATGCTTGAAAGTGACAAAGCGGGTCCCTGCCACACTGGCCGGTAGCAACTTGCTGTGTGGATTGTATACTGGATTTGGCTAACTCCTCTTTGGTGTGGGACACTATTGCTGTGTTTTTTTTTCTGTGGATTTTATATGTGGGGCGTGGTTTTAGTATTGCAAACTGATAATACCTTTTGGGGGGAAGGCGGTATCATGCTTTTGTGTGGACATTGTGTGGATGCTTTTATGTTATACATGGTTGGCTATTAGTGGTGTTTATGCCTATCGCCTAGTGGGGTTCTATGTACGGTGGCTCTGTGCCTACAGTCTTGTATCCAGTCTCCTTGTTTCAAATACACATTTGTATAACCATTTCTGATTCTGAGTGTTGTCTGTGACCTGAGTGTTGCTGTACAAGGGGGTTTTTCAATGACAATGTGTGTTACAACAGCACACAGATTACAATAATAACAGGTATGATAATAATAATAATGATGATGATGAAAAATAATATACAGGGATGATGCCAAGGACAACATTAATAAAAGTAACATTGCATGTTATTAACTAGTCAATAAAAATGATATACACTGAATTATGGAAAGATCTGCATGTGATGATCCCTTGGCAGTGGACATTCTGGTTCTTCAGGTACAGGTATGTGTTAGGTTAGCGGGATCGGGATGCGAACCCAGGTCGCTGGCGTGGTAACCAGTGACTAACCCAGTAGGCTAGTGAGGACCCAGACGCAGAGATAAACTCAAAACTTTGGTTTATTAGTTTTTCGTCAAACAGTCAATAATAAGAAGGGAAGACGTCGACAGCAAAAATGAGAAGTGGAATACAAAGCACAGAAGATCTCCAACAGGGAATAATCCAAACGCAAAAGTAGTTTCCAAAAGGTAGTAATCCAATGCACAAAAGAACAGTCAGAATGGCAAAAAAAGGCCTAACAAAGGAAGCTAACGAAAATGTAGCTCTAGCTCACCCACGGGAGAAAAAGAATAAAGAGTTCCAGAGACCGCTGTTAGAGAGACAGCGAAACGTGGCGAGAACCACGCAAAACCCTGCACAGGAGAATTCTCACTTGGGAGTAGTGTTCACACGGGACAGGAGTGTCTGGGCAAACGTCGCGATGACATGACAAGCTAATACAGGGTTTTTATACTCTAGCTACAAGGGTAATTGATTGATAACAATAATATAAATCAGGTGTGGCACAGGAGGACAAAGGAAAATAATAAAACAAGTTTTTAGGCCACTAGATGTCGCCAATGACAAAAGCCGTGACGACAGAAGTTCAAAGTCATGACAGTATGTGGGAGAAGAAATAAATAATTATTACACATAAAGAACACAAATGTATTTGTATGAGACAATTGTTTAAATTTAGATAGAAATATAGTGGGGTTGTTGAGTTATGTGTTCTCATTAATAGTTTTTTATGTTGCTGATTTGTGTCCTATTGTGTCAATTATACTAATTTTATGTGTTCTGTAAGTTATGGGAAATGCACTTATGGAGCTCTTAATTTGATATAAATATCCGCGGAGAGGATGTGAAAAAAACGGAACTCATAATTCCCAAATCGTAGGTTCGTATCCCATCTGCAGACAAAACCAGTTGTGGGTCCAAATATTGTTAAAGCAGTTAGAAATGCATTTCTCAGATAGGTATGGATGCAGAAACACCCACATTTTCTTCCTCCTTCCTCCTCTCTTCTTTTCTCCTCTCTTTTCTCCCTTTTTCCCTCTTCCCCCTCTTTTTTTGAACCCTAACCAGTAGGCCACGGTTGCCTCTGACAGAAAAGGAGGAGAAATCTGTCATCTCTTCCTGTGCTACCACTGCAGCTCTCATAGCACTAGGAATTCAGCCATTTACATCAGCACTCAGCTTGCATTTACACCTAAAGACAACACACACACACACACAGGCACACAGACACACACACAGGCACACAGACACACAGACACACACACAGGCACACAGACACACACACACAACTCTCTCTCTTTCACACACACACCGAGAAAGTTTCAAGGCACCCTCAAATTCCTCAAATTCCTCTGTTGACTGTTTCAAGAGTCCCCCTGAAGCAAAGCCTGAACCCGCCTCTCAGAATCTCTCCCCAGTATATAAGCCTGACCTACTCTGTCGCCATTTTGTGGGAGAAAGAGCTGGAGAGTGGAGCAGCAAGATTCTTAAAGACAAATTTCAGAGACATTTCTTTCAAGATTGCAGTGAGTTTTCAAGACGGTGAGTGTTCTGTTATTACAAGTATGTTTAGCTATTGAGTTGTAACTATTAGTTAGATGGTTAGTGGCTGGAAAAGCTGTGTGGCCAATGACAAAAGCCGTGACGACAGAAGTTCAAAGTCATGACAGTATGTGGGAGAAGAAATAAATAATTATTACACATAAAGAACACAAATGTATTTGTATGAGACAATTGTTTAAATTTAGATAGAAATATAGTGGGGTTGTTGAGTTATGTGTTCTCATTAATAGTTTTTTATGTTGCTGATTTGTGTCCTATTGTGTCAATTATACTAATTTTATGTGTTCTGTAAGTTATGGGAAATGCACTTATGGAGCTCTTAATTTGATATAAATATCCGCGGAGAGGATGTGAAAAAAACGGAACTCATAATTCCCAAATCGTAGGTTCGTATCCCATCTGCAGACAAAACCAGTTGTGGGTCCAAATATTGTTAAAGCAGTTAGAAATGCATTTCTCAGATAGGTATGGATGCAGAAACACCCACATTTTCTTCCTCCTTCCTCCTCTCTTCTTTTCTCCTCTCTTTTCTCCCTTTTTCCCTCTTCCCCCTCTTTTTTTGAACCCTAACCAGTAGGCCACGGTTGCCTCTGACAGAAAAGGAGGAGAAATCTGTCATCTCTTCCTGTGCTACCACTGCAGCTCTCATAGCACTAGGAATTCAGCCATTTACATCAGCACTCAGCTTGCATTTACACCTAAAGACAACACACACACACACACAGGCACACAGACACACACACAGGCACACAGACACACAGACACACACACAGGCACACAGACACACACACACAACTCTCTCTCTTTCACACACACACCGAGAAAGTTTCAAGGCACCCTCAAATTCCTCAAATTCCTCTGTTGACTGTTTCAAGAGTCCCCCTGAAGCAAAGCCTGAACCCGCCTCTCAGAATCTCTCCCCAGTATATAAGCCTGACCTACTCTGTCGCCATTTTGTGGGAGAAAGAGCTGGAGAGTGGAGCAGCAAGATTCTTAAAGACAAATTTCAGAGACATTTCTTTCAAGATTGCAGTGAGTTTTCAAGACGGTGAGTGTTCTGTTATTACAAGTATGTTTAGCTATTGAGTTGTAACTATTAGTTAGATGGTTAGTGGCTGGAAAAGCTGTGTGGCAGTCAGCCAGGGGGGAGGTGGGAGGGGAGCTGTGTGTGTGTGTGTTTGTGTGTGTGTGTGTGTGTGTGTGTGTGTGTGTGTGTGTGTGTGTGTGTGTGTGTGTGTGTGTGTGTGTGTGTGTGTGTGTGTGTGTGTGTGTGTGTGTGTGTGTGTGTGTGTGTGTCATATTATCTAAGATTTTTACCATTACCAGAATGTTTTTTGTGTTGTTTAGATATGACTCTGCGAGTGTGCTGCGAGTCCTGCAAAATCCTTCTAAAACAAAGAAAATCTCTTCAGGACAAACTGGAAAGTTCCAGGAGGGAATTGGAGTTGGTAAGGCAGCATCTCCGGGTCCTCAGACGCCGGGCCCTCAACAGAAACCGGGTCCTACCCAGAAGAATGCGCGTAGTGGAGGAGGCAGGTTCCAGCTGCAGTTAACCCCCAAATCCCTAATGTGCACGCGCACACACACACACACACACACACACACACATACACACAGACACAGACACAGACACACATAGACACACACACACACACACACACACACACACACACACACACACACACACACAACGTTCGCCGTGTGTGGTTATGTTTGGAATTGTTTGTGTTTGTTTGTGTGTTGTATTTGCTATTTTTTAATATATCTAAATATAGTGGGGTTGTTGAGTTATGTGTTCTCATTAATAGTTTTTTATGTTGCTGATTTGTGTCCTATTGTGTCAATTATACTAATTTTATGTGTTCTGTAAGTTATGGGAAATGCACTTATGGAGCTCTTAATTTGATATAAATATCCGCGGAGAGGATGTGAAAAAAACGGAACTCATAATTCCCAAATCGTAGGTTCGTATCCCATCTGCAGACAAAACCAGTTGTGGGTCCAAATATTGTTAAAGCAGTTAGAAATGCATTTCTCAGATAGGTATGGATGCAGAAACACCCACATTTTCTTCCTCCTTCCTCCTCTCTTCTTTTCTCCTCTCTTTTCTCCCTTTTTCCCTCTTCCCCCTCTTTTTTTGAACCCTAACCAGTAGGCCACGGTTGCCTCTGACAGAAAAGGAGGAGAAATCTGTCATCTCTTCCTGTGCTACCACTGCAGCTCTCATAGCACTAGGAATTCAGCCATTTACATCAGCACTCAGCTTGCATTTACACCTAAAGACAACACACACACACACACAGGCACACAGACACACACACAGGCACACAGACACACAGACACACACACAGGCACACAGACACACACACACAACTCTCTCTCTTTCACACACACACCGAGAAAGTTTCAAGGCACCCTCAAATTCCTCAAATTCCTCTGTTGACTGTTTCAAGAGTCCCCCTGAAGCAAAGCCTGAACCCGCCTCTCAGAATCTCTCCCCAGTATATAAGCCTGACCTACTCTGTCGCCATTTTGTGGGAGAAAGAGCTGGAGAGTGGAGCAGCAAGATTCTTAAAGACAAATTTCAGAGACATTTCTTTCAAGATTGCAGTGAGTTTTCAAGACGGTGAGTGTTCTGTTATTACAAGTATGTTTAGCTATTGAGTTGTAACTATTAGTTAGATGGTTAGTGGCTGGAAAAGCTGTGTGGCAGTCAGCCAGGGGGGAGGTGGGAGGGGAGCTGTGTGTGTGTGTGTTTGTGTGTGTGTGTGTGTGTGTGTGTGTGTGTGTGTGTGTGTGTGTGTGTGTGTGTGTGTGTGTGTTGGTTTTTGCGCCCTTGTTAGTACTTCAACATGTAAAAAGACCAATCATATTAGGACTTGAAGACAAAGTTAGTACCTACACCATGGTCCTAAAAAGGAAAACACGTTGAAAAGACTGGTAATGACATAGCTATAAGCCTAGAGTGAAGATATACAGCAATTGCAGAAGTCCCCAGAATATGTCATTTTAACAATTTTGTGTGTGTGCGTGTGTGTATCCCGGGCTACTGTTCCAAAATTAGGACCCCTCTGGCAATTTAGTGGTACTGCAGTGTGTATCGAATTATGAAACCACGCCCACTTTACAACCATAGTCTTTGTTAACTCCCACTCCTGGTAGGAAAGGAGGACGTTTTGCTTTCAGGGTTAAAAAGAGATACAGAGAGCAATTTGGCCACATTCGTTGCTGTAAGACTGAGTTGAATTCAAATTAATTATCACATTAATTACAGTATTGCTCCTCCAGATTTAATTTCATCCATACTTAATTGTATTTGTATACTTATTTTTTATATAGACTAAATATGTAAATATGTATTAATTTACAAATTCATGTATGGTCATATGGTCAATGTGGTGGAGGAAGAACATTAGTTATTCCTTCAAAATGTCCAGCCTAGATGTCTACACGTCACCATTTTTCTCAGTAAATATATTTCCAAAGGTGCTATTGACATGACATTTTCACCAGATGTTGGTTAAAAACCCAAATAATCCATATATACAGAGAATACAAAACATATACATTCTGAAATGAAGTTATGTGTATTAATGTGAAATAACACAGGAAAAAGTATTGAACACATGAAGAAAGGGAGGTGCAAAAAGGCCGGCCCTTGTCAGTGCAAATTAATATTACAACTGATGGCCTACAAAAGGTGTCTCATTACCAAGGCGTCACACAAGAAACATCTCATGAAGGGTAAAAGTAAAGAGCTCTTTTAAGACCTCGCAACCTTATTGTTGCAAAACATACTGATGACATTGGTTACAGACACATTTCTAAACTTCTGAATATTCCAGTGAGCACTGTTGGGGCCATAATCCGGAAGTGGAAAGAATATCATTTCACCATAAACTGGCCACAACCAGGTGCTCCTCGCAAGATTTCTGACAGAGGAGTGAAAAGAATTAAGAGTTGTCCGAGAGCCAAGGACCACTCGAGAGCTTCAGAAAGACCTAGAATGTGCAGGTACAGTTGTTTCAAGGAAAACAATAATGCACTCAACCGCCATGGCCTGTATGCACACTCACCACATAAGACTCCATTGCTGAAGAAAAAGCATGATGAAGCTCGTTTAAAGTTTGCAGCACGACATTTAGACAAGCCTGTAAAATACTGGGAGAATATATTTGGTTCGATCCCCGACCACTAGGAAAAATGTGGGCGGGGGAAGTGGTAGAGCACTGCTCTCCCATGCCCACATCCACGGCTGAGGTGCCCTTGAGCAAGGCACCTAACCCCGATCACTGCTCCCCGGGTGCCGCTGAAGGCAGCTCACTGCTCCGGGTTAGTGTGCTTCACTGTGTGCCTCACTGTGTGCTTCACTGGATGGGTAAAATGCAGAGACTAAATTCAGAGTGTGTGTGTGTCACTATCTCTGCCGTTAAAACAGTCACTAGTCACTAGGGCTCCATTTCCATTTCCATATAGTGTGGTCAGATGAGAGCAAAATGTAACTCTTTGGATGCCATAATGAACACAATGTTTGGAGGACAAATGGCACTGCACATCATCCCAACAGTGAAGTTTGGAGGTGGGAACATCATGGTGTGGGGCTGCTTTTCAGCATACAGTACTGGCAGATGTCAAACAATTTTAGGGAGGATGAATGGAAAAATGTACCAAGTCATTCTTAACACAAATCTGCTGCCATCTACCAGGATGATGAAGATGAAACGGGGGTGGGCATTTCACCAAGACAATGAACAGCCAAGCAAACTCTCAATTGGTTTCAGAGAAAGAAAATAAAGCTGCTAGAATGCCCCAGCCAATCACCTGACTTGATTCCAATTGAAAATCTGTGGAAAAACCTGAAGATCAGAGTTCATAGAAGAGGCCCAGGGAACTTTCAAGATTTGAAGACTGTTTGTGTGGAAGAATGGGCCAAACTCACACCTGAGCAATGCATATGACTAGTTTCTCCATACATGAAGCGTCTTGAAGCTGTCATTATAAAGGCTTTTGTACAAAGTATTAAATACATATCAGTAAGCTTGTTCAATACTTTTTCCCTGTGTCATTTGACATTATTAGACATCATTTGTTTTGGTTTCTTTGTATGTTTGGATTACCTGGGTTGTTACCAACATCTGGTGAAAATGTCATGTAAATATCACCTTTGGAAATAGTTTTACTGAGAAAAATGGTGACGTGTTCAATACTTATTTTACCCGGGAGTGAGACAACCATGTGATGTTATTTCAGTCACACTTATATTAACCAAGTTTTTTTTCTGAGCATCCTATGCCTGGATTAGAATAATAGGAAAAAGCAACTCTGATTGATGAAAGACAACTCTGATTGATCATTAACAGTCATGGGCCAAGCCTCCACTGTGGGTACATGTGGTACATTGACATATTTATGGACCAATGTAAGTGTCGTTTTTGTATTGAATAGGTTATCGGTGTTGCACGAATCGCAATAAGTGTATCAGAGGTGTCACAGTACAGATCATGATATCAAGGCCAGTGCAACCTATGTTCATTGGAGCCACAGGTGCATGTAGGACTGATTGCACAGACATAGTGTCCTGATCTACGGCAAATTCATTAAAATAGGCTAATTTCACTTATTTATAACAAACAGTTCCACAAACATTAACATCAACAATGTTCCACTCATGTCAGTGATCACCACATGTAACACACAATGCAATTTCATGCCAATGGTGAATTCACGTTTGAGAATACACATAGCTACTTCAGTACAGTGTGTAGTCCTAAAATATACTGCACCCATCCCCCACGCCAAACCTGTGATGAGAATTCGCGCCATTTGAGAATACACATACAGGTGTATAGTCCTAAGATATACTGCACCCATCCCCCACGCCAAACCTATGATGAGAATTCGCGCCATTTGAGAATACACATACAGGTGTATAGTCCTAAGATATACTGCACCCATCCCCCACGCCAAACCTAGATGAGAATTCGCGCCATTTGAGAATACCCATACAGGTGTATAGTCCTAAAATAAACCATACCCATCCCCCACGTCAACATATGATGGGAGTTCGCGCCATTTAAAAATACACATTTAGGTGTATGGTCCTGAGATATACCGTACCCATCCCCCCACGTCAAGATGTGAAGGAATTCGCGCGGTTTGAAAATACTCAGAACAATATCTGTACACCTCCCCTCCCTCTTCAAACATTCAGAAGCTCACTGGAAGCAGCGACAGGCATCATTTAAAGAAAGGTAAGAAGCAATTCAGATATGCATTTTTTATAAAATCGTATATGTGCATAAATAATTAGTTGTCATGTATTTACACTGTGCGATTTATGGAGTGTTTCCTTATAAACATCTATTTAACGGTTAAGGACACAAGTTAGCTATCAGCTAAAGTGTGCTGAGAAAAGGTGACCTGTGCAAAGTCTTCGAGCTTTCTCCTTGCAGTTGTATTTGAATTGGAACCCTATTCATGATGTAGTGTTAACCTTTTTAAAGGTTAAGTCAAGTGGCTGTTTCGTGGTTTTGCAATGATTGTGTTAGCCAGATTTCAGGTAGGTAACGTATGGTTAGCTTATTATTAGCTGCTCACAGTCGTCTTGATTGGGGAACCTATTAGGCTAGCTTGCTGAGAATTGAAATGGAAAATCGTTTTTTGAATAGTGAGTCACTTACAGTTATTCTAAAAGCAAATTCAGCCTTTGCATGTGATGTCAGACTAGCTCTAAAGCTGCTGACATGCATAAGACACAACCAGTTCAGCATGATTGCGTTTCGTTTTTCCGTGTGTTAAATGTGTTTATTTTACTAAGATATTGACATGCTAGCTGACTAGTAATGGCTAAATCGGAGCTAAATTAGCTACTATGCTAAACGAGTCACGTATGCTCGATGGGCGACATTATTTGCTAGCGGTGAATTCATACATCAAGTAATACACCTTACTTAAACAGTAATTACTGGCTAGTTAAAGCTGTTCAGGTCATTAGAATTTGACTGCATCATGGAAGTGAGTCATTTACAGATAGCTTATGTGGAAAGTTAATGTAGCCAAGTCTGGTGAGCATTCAAATGAAAATGGGGATACGTTTACGACTTTGACGTTTGCATTAACTTGCCACGGCAACTTTTTAGATTGCAGACTAATAGGTTTATAAGAGTAAGACTTAGTAACACAGAGTAACATTGTGCATGTTAAATTGTTGATATGATAAGTCTGCATCATGAAGCCACAGGACTTTAAATAAGATTGCATGCTCAAGACACATGGTGCATAGCAGATTATCTAGTCGTACTGTTGGTAATAGCCTACATATTGAATATCTCCGTTTTTTTTCCTTCTTCATATTGAATGTGTTTTTGTTACAGAGAAGTCATGGAGTCATCGAATGAGAGCTTACTCTTGCCAAATAAAGATTCTGAACAGGTACATCTTTTTTCTTTTCTAATAGTAGTGACACAGTTCTTTTAGAATGCTAATAATGTTAATTCAATTAACTGAATATCGACTATACTCTGCTTGTTTGCCAAAACAGCCAAAACAATCATGCATTATCTGCAAGCTTCATTACTATAATGATTGCATCGGTTTCATTGTTATGGTTCTCTGTAATTGACTAAATAGGTGTCACCTGACAGTACAATGGCGTCTTTTCGTTGTCATGCGGAGGTAGGTGTCTTGCTACGATTACACCATAATACGATCTAAACTACTGTCTGTGTAGATTTTTAAATTAGTAAAACAATATTGCAGTTTGCTTTTGATTCATAATTACAGTGGATTGAGATTGACAACAATCATCTGTCACCATTATTAATATTATGATTTTATTGGAATTTCTATGACTACAAGCAGCTCTAACAGCACAAAATATAGCATAGTAGTAGCGTTCATTTTAGTGAATTGATTGAGGGCTACTTGTATCATCTTAGTTGACAGACGGAGATGATTGTTCTTCTGCTATCCTTGGAAAGACAGTCCCAGAACCTGACGGGGTAGGTGTTATAGGTGTCTTAACTAATAACATATGACCTCCAAAGCCAGGCAATCAGTTCAAGAAGGTTACCAAGAACAGATTTTAGTTTACTGTTTCAGTAACGTTTTTTAAAATCATTAACTTTTTTTTCAATTTATTTTTGATCTTAAGTCCCCCATCAGAAACAAGCCTAGCACAGGCGCCACAAAGCCAGCCAAGGTTTCAGCTGAGGTATTTGTCAGTTGTTACGACTGTTATAATATAATATACTGTATATCACAGCTTTGTGAAGAACTTAAATGATAACTGATACTCAGTATTATTGCTTGTAGAGTTTGGAAAGACTAAGACGACGCCTAGATGGGTTGCACCAGCACCATGATCAGTGTGAAGCAAAGCATGCATTGCATGTAAAAAGCATGTCTGTAAGTGTTGATGGAGAGAGCTGTACTGCGTTACCCAGAAACATCGTTGAATAACCACCATGGTAGCCTTGGAAAGAGAGAGCGCAAAATGGTAGCCTATCATGTAACCATGGTAGTTTTTCAATAGTGCTTTTTGGAAACGCACCCATGATGATTGTGGACACAGAATGGAACTAATAATTAGCTACTTTCTATGTTCTCATGCAAGTCTTTATCATATTGCGTCATCTACAGGAAGGCAAGAAGACAATTCAGGAGGAGAAAGAGCCACCACCACTGGAAAGGACAGAAAGTGTATTTGTAAGCAAAGTGTTCATATCATTCTGTTCAGAAAGTGTATTCGTAAGCATAGTGTTCATATCATTCTGTTTAGAATAACAGTTGAAAGTCTGAAGTATTTGTCGCTCGGCCAATTTTCTACCCATATTAACATCAAAAGCACAAAGTGCATATGGTTGGTAGAAAGGCTGGAACAGCTGAATGAAATGTGTTATGCTGTTAGCCTTCAACTACATTTTGGGTTTCAATGTCACATTTCTCAATAACCTGCTGAGATGCAGTAAAGATTCTTATCAAAAGGAGTCAATTCAGCTAATTAAGGGGATCAGGTCAGGAACAGTAATAACTATTGGTATGTTTGTAGAATCAATTAGTAAGTCTGAAGCCTTAGGTTGTTATTTCTTGTTGAAACAATTGTGGCTTTAATTACTTACGACTCAAATTAGTATTCTCATATCACCCTAGTTGACAAAGAAGATGCTTGGCATTCCTGAGTATTCAAGCAGTGAGAGCATAAGTGACGAAGACAAAGAATATGTGCCGGAAACATCTGATGATGAGTCCTCTACTGATGAAGAGCCTGTGAAAAAGCATGTAAGTAATTTTTTAGGTTTAATAATTCTATGTGTAACTATTTCAAGCTGCTGTTGTTAAGAAAAAGATGTGCACAAGGTGTACTCCTGTGTTACTGACAGGAAGTCTAAATTAGCTTATGAGATTTACCTCTAATGGTTCCAGTTTCTTGTTCCTTTGATTTCAAGATCCCCCCCAGGAAAACGTATGAGAGGTTCAAGGAACAGCCTGAGGTCAACAGTACTGCTTCTTTGGTGGTTATGAACGTGCAAGAGAGGTCGGATGGGTCAAAAAATTATCATAGCAAAAGGAACTTCTGCCTTTATTGTGACAAGTCATATGCTAAAATAGCACGGCACCTTGAGCAGAGGCACTCTAGGGAGCAAGATGTTGCTAGAGCACTGGCCTTTCCAAAGAAAGATAAACAGAGGAGACTGCAGCTTGACGTGTTACGGAAGAAAGGCAATCGAGCCCATAATATAGAGGCAATCAAAGAAGGCAAAGGAGTAGTGGTGCCATGCAAGCAATCCAGCAGTGCAAGTGTAAATCCAACTGATTATATGCACTGTGTCAATTGCCAGGGGCTTTTCAAGCGAAAGTTTCTATGGAAGCACATGGCACGGTGCAGGCTTGCACAGAAATGTGAGAAACTCAAACCTGGCAAAACTCGAGTTCAAGCTCTCTGTGCCAGTGCTCAACCTGTCCCACCAGGTGTGAACACCAAAGTGTGGAAGATGCTGAACAACATGTCTCAGGACGAGATAGCACAGACAGTGAGAAATGACCGTGGCATCATTGCCATTGCAGAACAGATGTTCAATAAGAAGGGAGCTTCTCAACAGGAGTATATACGCCAAACGCTAAGAGAGTTGGGAAGGTTGGTGCTTGCAGGTAAAAAGATAACTCCACTGAAGAAAATAGAGGAATATGTAATGCCATCAAATTTTCACCACGTAATTAGAGCTGTCAAAATGGTTGCAGGCTTTGATGAAGAACAGAACACAGTTAAAAGGTCTACGTTGGCCTTAAAACTTGGGCATAGCCTAAAGAAAGTCGCTGATTTGGTTGCATGTGAAGCACTGATTGCTGGGAATAATGTCAAAGCGAGAGCGATCGACCACTTTCGTGATATCTACAAAACCCGATGGAATGAATTCATCTCTGCCTCTGCGTACAGGTCATTAAATGAATCGAAATGGAATGCTCCCCAACTCATTCCATTCACTGATGATGTGAAGAAATTGCATGGATTTTTGGATGAGAAACACAAAGAGTGTTACAGGATGCTTTCTGTTGACCGTACCTCACGAAATTGGACCAACCTGGCAAAAGTGACTTTGGCTGAAGTGATCGTTTTCAACCGCCGGCGGGCAGGAGAGGTTTCAAAGATGTTGCTGTCAACCTTCTTGTCTAGGGTGTCAACACCGCTTAATGATGATATAGCACATGCTCTGTCCGAGGTTGAAAAAATGCTGTGCAAGTACTTCACTCGCATGGAAATACGTGGGAAAAGAGGACGAAAAGTCCCTGTCCTTTTGTCACCAGCCATGGTCCAATCTTTGGAACTTCTTTCGGAGCAGAGATCTGCATGTGGTGTGTTACCTGACAACGTGTACATATTTGCAAGACCTGGAGCAACAACGCACTTGAAGGGGTCTGACTCTATCCGTCTTTTCGCCAGAGAATGTGGAGCCAAGTGCCCTGAAACTCTCTCATCAACCAAACTGCGAAAGCAAGTGGCCACCTTGTCCAAAGTGCTCAACCTGAATGACACTGAGCTAGACCAACTCGCAGATTTCCTGGGTCATGATGTCCGCATCCACAGACAGTACTACCGACTGCCAGAGGGTACTTTACAACTGGCAAAAATTAGTAAGGTCTTGATGGCATGTGAACAAGGACGGCTCGCTGAATTTAAAGGGAGGAGCTTGGAAGAGATCTCCATTGAGCCTAGTGGTAAGGAGCTTCAGAGTTCAGGGTGAAGAATTAAGTCATGTAATGTGATTTTAATATATATAATGGATGGATTTCACTGACTTATTTGGCTCTTTTTGTTGTGCCATGCATATTTCAGAAACTGTCATGGACAGTGGAAGAGAACGGATGCATGAAGAAGATCATCCGTCTTTAACAGCTTACAACAGTTCACTGCCAGGTATTATTGTCAAACCTAGTATATGAAGATTGTTTACTTGCTGTATTGAAACATATAGTTTTGAGTGCTCTGAAGACATGTACAGTGGCTATGTATAGTGGCTACCTTATGCAGAAGTGAAAATGTGGTATGCATTGATGAATAAATAGGTTTAAGGTTTAATTCCGATGGCAATTAAGAAGGAAATATTTGGTTCGTCAAATGATGACCTCAAGCAGTATGTTAGGAGCTCATTTAGTATAACAAAATCCTTGAAGATTTCATAATTATGCATTTGTGTTGCAGTGGAGGTGTTTGACCATAATGCTGATTTTGATGTCTTTCATTCATTGCACTCAGCAAACAAGCGTTGTCTGCCATTGCCATCTGTTCATTCACCTCAATGTAGACTAGTCTGTAGAAAGTAAAGTAGCATTTATTGTTACAATTATGCCTGTTTAAATGTCTTGATACAGGAACATCCGATTCCGATGACCAGTCAACTGACCTGGGCCTAGCCCCCAAGAAACGTGAGTCCCCCCCCCCCCCCATACACAGCAAATGAGTGTCGTCTGAGATTGCCATCTAAATAACCACTTTAGAACATAATGTAGAATGTATTGTTACACTAAGGTCTCTGTCGTGCTGTAGCTAGAACGTTTCTCATGACTTCTCTTGGATAAAATTGTCTGCTAAATTACTTAATGTATATCTTGATACAGGATCATCAAAAATGATTTTCCACACTGATTCCGATGACCAGTCAACTGACTTAGCTCCCAAGAAACGTGAGTCTCTCCCCCCCCATCCCCCCCCCCCCCCCCCCATACACAGCCAATGAGTGTCGTCTGAGATTGCCATCTAAATAACCACTTTAGAACATAATGTAGAATATATTGTTACACTAAGGTCTCTGTTGTGCTGTAGCTAGAACGTTTCTCATGACTTCTCTTGGATAAAATTGTCTGCTAAATTACTATCTTGATACAGGATCATCAAAAATGATTTTCCACACTGATTCCGATGACCAGTCAACTGACTTAGCTCCCAAGAAACGTGAGTCTCTCCCCCCCCATCCCCCCCCCCCCCCCCCATACACAGCCAATGAGTGTCGTCTGAGATTGCCATCTAAATAACCACTTTAGAACATAATGTAGAATGTATTGTTACACTAAGGTCTCTGTCGTGCTGTAGCTAGAACGTTTCTCATGACTTCTCTTGGATAAAATTGTCTGTTAAATTACTTAATGTATATCTTGATACAGGATCATCAAAAATGATTTTCCACACTGATTCCGATGACCAGTCAACTGACTTAGCTCCCAAGAAACGTGAGTAACTGGTCTGCTGCAACTGTCTTTAATCCTCTTCGAAGGGCTTTTGTCCCCATTCATTGCACTCAGCAAACAAGTGTTGTCTGCCATTGCCACCTGTTCATACACCTCAATGAAGACTAGTCTGTGATAAGTAAAGTTGCATTTATTGTTACACTTATGCCTGTATAAATGTCTTGATACAGGAACATCAAAAAAGAGGACCCACACTGATTCCGATGACCAGTCAACTGACCTGGGCCTAGCCCCCAAGAAACGTGAGTCGCCCCCCACCCCCCACCCCCCCCCCATACACAGCAAATGAGTGTCGTCTGAGATTGCCATCTAAATAACCACTTTAGAACATAATGTAGAATGTATTGTTACACTAAGGTCTCTGTCGTGCTGTAGCTAGAACGTTTCTCATGACTTCTCTTGGATAAAATTGTCTGCTAAATTACTTAATGTATATCTTGATACAGGATCATCAAAAATGATTTTCCACACTGATTCCGATGACCAGTCAACTGACTTAGCTCCCAAGAAACGTGAGTAACTGGTCTGCTGCAACTGTCTTTAATCCTCTTCGAAGGGCTTTTGTCCCCATTCATTGCACTCAGCAAACAAGTGTTGTCTGCCATTGCCACCTGTTCATACACCTCAATGAAGACTAGTCTGTGATAAGTAAAGTTGCATTTATTGTTACACTTATGCCTGTATAAATGTCTTGATACAGGAACATCAAAAAAGAGGACCCACACTGATTCCGATGACCAGTCAACTGACTTGGGCCTAGCTCCCAAGAAACGTGAGTAACTGGTCTGCTGCAACTGACTTTATTGCTCTTCGAAGGGCTTTTGTCCCCATTGAAATGTAGTGTGACTCATGATCTTTGTCTTAACAGTCTCCCGCCAGAAAAATCCTTGGACTGCAAAAGAAATTGCTGCTGTTGAGAAGACGCTTCTCAGATTTATAAAGACAGGAAGAACTCCTGGGAAGGAAGCCTGCGTAACATGCCTCAACGCAGCACCAGAAGCATTGAAGTCCAGAAACTGGACGGCAGTCAAATTTTATGTAAAAAACAGATGTGTTGCGGAGCAAAGACATAATGAGTTAAAATAATTAGTTAAAATCTAGATTAATAATTTTTGAAAGGTGTGCAGTTTGTGCCCTACAGTTGTAGTAGGGGATAGTGTAGGGGATACAGTAGTCACCCCACCTGGACTTGAGCCCATGTCTACAGGTAGCCAAACATGTCCTCTGACCGCAACGCCAAAGAGTCAGGCTCGTCGGTATGGCAGTCAGAGCACACTCATGTGTAGTGATGGCTTTGTCACACTGCACTCCCCTTCGGGAAGTGCACCTTTGCCCTTCACGCACACAGGCATGTGTGAGGAACGCCAGTTTGCTGAAGCACAAGGGGAGTGCAGTGTGACAAAGCCTTCATTACACATGATTGTGCTCTGACTGCCATACCGACGAGACTGGCTCTTTGGTGTGGCGGTCAGAGGGCACCCCGTAGACCCGGCTTCAAGTCTGGGTGGGGTGACTACTGTATCCCCTACGCTACATCGTTTTGTGCGTTTAGTTGTGATTGTTTTGTGTGAGAACTATGCAAAATCTACCTCAAGTTAAAATTTAGATGCGTCATTTTTGCCTAACTGTTGGAATTGAAAGATGTGCTGTTTGTCCCCTAGAGTCAGTAGCGTAGGGATGAGAGGAGTCACCCCACCCAGACTTGAACCCGTGTCTACAGGGTGCTGAACATGCCCTCTGACCGCAAGGCCAAAGAGCCAGTTTCGTCAGTATGGCAGTCAGAGCACACCCTTGCGCTTTACGCACACTGGCATGCGCGAGGAACGCCTGTGTGCGTGAAGCACATGAGTGTGCTCTGACTGCCATACTGACGAAACTGGCTCTTTGGCGTTGAGGTCAGAGGGCATGTTCAGCACCCTGTAGTCACAGGTTCAAGTCTGGATGGGGTGACTACTGCCTCCCCTTT
The DNA here is from genome assembly GCF_963457725.1 of Sprattus sprattus. NCBI lineage: Eukaryota > Metazoa > Chordata > Actinopteri > Clupeiformes > Clupeidae > Sprattus > Sprattus sprattus. Next base: position 31,458,688 of record NC_137915.1, on the reverse strand, counting down.
GCTTCATTGTTGTGTATGTTTTAACCATGTCCATCAATAAATGTGTTGATGCAAAAATCAAGAGCAGTTTGTCACATACACAGTTACAATAGAATATGATAAGGTTTTCATTTCACTTTTAGTCAACTTAAATTGGGGTATTACTATAAAGTCAGAAAGCACATACAGACTTGCCATTTACTACCAGTCTTTTGTAATATACTTCATCTTTAATGATCTCTACATAGCATTAAATCCTCAATATAAATAAATAAACTTGTTGGTCCTCAGATGGGACATTTCATGCTGATGATGTCACTAGGAATATGTAATTAGGGGTGGAGCCAGATGATGTCAGAAGTCCTCACTTTGACCAGATTGGGTTAATTTAATTTACCATAGTACAAGAATTAATTTATCATAAAATGAGCTATAAGTAACTGTAGGTTAGTGTTTGAAGAAGAATATATTGCAGTGCACCCACATTTTGGTCCTAAAATAGGTTTAATTCATATTATTCCGGCAAACACACACACAGACTCACTAATTGTTCCCGCCCAGGGGGCGGGCACTAGTGGTCCTAAGATGTTGTCAAAAAGTAAAGGTTCTTTTCCTTGAGAGTTTACTCAATTTCAAGTGCACATGTTGAAGCTGATTTTTTTCTAAGTCCAGTGATGTCAGTATTTTGTCTCTATGTTGGCTGGAAGGCAGGGTCCTCAGATGTGATGGCCCTGCAGAGAGTCTCAAAAAGGTCACAAATGCAAGAATGTGTGTGTGTGTGTGTGTGTGTGTGTGTGTGTGTGTGTGTGTGTGTGTGTGTGTGTGTGTGTCATATTATCTAAGATTTTTACCATTACCAGAATGTTTTTTGTGTTGTTTAGATATGACTCTGCGAGTGTGCTGCGAGTCCTGCAAAATCCTTCTAAAACAAAGAAAATCTCTTCAGGACAAACTGGAAAGTTCCAGGAGGGAATTGGAGTTGGTAAGGCAGCATCTCCGGGTCCTCAGACGCCGGGCCCTCAACAGAAACCGGGTCCTACCCAGAAGAATGCGCGTAGTGGAGGAGGCAGGTTCCAGCTGCAGTTAACCCCCAAATCCCTAATGTGCACGCGCACACACACACACACACACACACACACACATACACACAGACACAGACACAGACACACATAGACACACACACACACACACACACACACACACACACACACACACACACACACACACAACGTTCGCCGTGTGTGGTTATGTTTGGAATTGTTTGTGTTTGTTTGTGTGTTGTATTTGCTATTTTTTAATATATCTAAATAAAACAAAGTTTGAAGGTATTTTTCTGTGTTTGAATCTTAATTTTGCTGAGGGTCACACACCAGCAGCGATGACTGCTCTGTGTCTTGTTTTAAGTCACAGAGAGCCCACATGGCTAACTTATGTACCAGAGTAGGCCCCATATGCCTGCCGTCTATTAAAGGTCACTGAGGGTCAAACACACAAAGGGAGAGCACCAGTATGGACTTAGGCAAAAAAACAGAATTTTTTTCAGTTATTATTCTCATATGTCCCTTTTGTATTCTGAATGTCAGTTATGTTCCCAATTGCCTGAAAAATGAGTAACAGTGACTCTCTTATGATGGACCAGCAAAAAAAAAATGTCCTTCTGGTTGGGGATCGAACCAGCCACCTTCTGGTTAACAGCCCCAGCTGCCGACTACACGACCGGCTAATTTTTTTTAGACCTGAAAAGATTCTGAAAAGATTTGGCCAATCACGTTCGCACCAGTTTGCAGAGTTGATAACAATTGACCAATCACGGCAGAAATCCTGGAGAGCGCCGTCGGGCAGCACGCACGGCAGAAATGCTGGAGCGTGACGTCAGGCGACGTCACTTAGCTGACGCTGGACCTGGATGGGGGGGCGGGCAAATCGAAAATGCAAACCTCTGGATAGCTCAAATAGCCAGAAGATGCGTCCGTAATTCAAACAACTTCAAGGAAGCAAACCTCCCTCTAAAGCTGTTTCAAGTTAAATAAACCGAGGAAATTTGTCGACATGGTGAGTATTTACACATTAACTACACTGCTGAATGGGATAATTGTTTTGTGTATAGCTAGCTTTCTACCTTTAAAACGCTATAATTTATCTGACTAAAATGTCGCTATATTTTAGAGATGTTGCTTTTGGCGACATAGATGCATACAATTATTTTTTAAATGCATGACAATAACATAAATCGTATACCTGCAGATCGTATTTACTTTAATTATTGAAGTCATTTCCCCTTGGTTTAGCTAGCTTTTTACCTAAGCTGCTTTCTCTGACTGCAATTTCGCTTTCGCTCATGCCTTTGGTCTGCTAATATAATCTGTTAGTCTTGTACGATATAACTTGAAGTATTGAAGTATTGAAGTAATTATTCCTGTTGTTGTCATTTCGATTTATTTAGCTATATAGCTATCTTATAATCACTCTGTTATCTGTACTGGAATTACGCTAGTCCTCGTCAAATAACGTTAACTATATTAAGGGTGCTTTTACGTGGACTATGAATGAATGATAACGAAATGTTTTGACTGTGAATAAGAGTATTTTATGCACAATCGCTTAAATTCAGATGTATAAACGAAATATTGAGAGGTTGTACAGGTAATGGCAGGAAAGGGAGACAGTGGTGAGGAGGGGGGTTCACCTGTGTGGAGAATAGGGCTAATACTATTACAGGGAAGATGGTCTGCTCTTCATGGATTTATGTTATTTTCATTCATTAAAAACAATGTGCAATTACTATGTCACCAAAGGCAAAATCTGTGAAGTCACACAAGGCAATGTCAGAATCAGAATGGTTGGCACGTTTGAGAAAGTTTGCCAGCACTGGATCCTGGCCTGCCAGGGGGGGGGGGAACAAGCCAGCACCAAGGCAGAAGAAGTGGTACGAGCTGTATCAAAGGGTATGACTATATACATGGCACAGTATAATGTATTTATTGTTATTAAGTCATTATAACATGTATTAAATAGGATAAAAGGCAATGTTCCCACAAGGAAATCCAAATGTAAAAAGCAAATCAGTTACATCATATCTCTGTGACTACACATACGAAAATGAAAACTCAAACAATTGTATAACTTTTATTTCTAGATTGAAAAATGTCCAATGCAGACACAAGGACAGAGGTCTTTGTTTGGTCTAGTAAGGGCGTGTGTTTGTGGATTCCACACTCACTGTGTTTGTGGATTAACACTGGTCAATTCAAGACTCAAAAAGTGTGTGTGTGTGTGTGTATCAATATGCAAACTAATTTGTGATGTCTCTACAGCCAACTGGAGCAAGTACTGCCTCTGGGCCTGCAGGGCCGCAGACGGCAGCAGCCAGGCAAAGTCCTACTGGGCCTGCAGGGCAGCAGTCGGCAGCAGTGGGTCCGGTTCAAGGCACTGCAGGGCCGCAGACGGCAGCAGCCAGGCAAAGTCCTACTGGGCCTGCAGGGCAGCAGTCGGCAGCAGTGGGTCCGGTTCAAGGCACTGCAGGGCCGCAGACGGCAGCAGCCAGGCAAAGTCCTACTGGGCCTGCAGGGCAGCAGTCAGCAGCAGTGGGTCCGGTTCAAGGCACTGCAGGGCAGCAGACGGCAGCAGCCAGGCAAAGTCCTACTGGGCCTGCAGGGCAGCAGTCGGCAGCAGTGGGTCCGGTTCAAGGCACTGCAGGGCAGCAGACAGCAGCAGCCAGTCAAAGTCCTGGCCAAAGGGCCTTAGGTTCATTGCTGGTGTCTGTGGGCCGTAAGCACCCACCCCCACATATTTTAATGGTATTTGGCCTCATAAATTGACCATAAATATTTTACATTTTGTTCACTGAATGATAATTTGTCAATATAGTTCTCTCACGACACAGGCGTTTGCCTTGTTGCTTTTCAGTTGAACAAGTCAAGATTTGGTGGTGCTCATGTTTCTGCGGCCAGGCCAAATCTAAGCCTAGCTAGAAAACCAACCCAGGTAAATAGATTGACCCAGTTTGAATAGAGACTGATTGATTGAACCTACACATGATGTAGTGTAGTGTATTGTATTCATTGTTATGTATGCTCTTATTTTACAGAGCCAAGTCACCATCCCCACCGAAAGCAGTACCACTTCTCCAGCCAGCACTGCTGTCTCAGTGAGTAATTATTCAATTACAGTCACTTTTCAAATACAGTTCAAGTATTTGTATTTCTACACACAAAGATTATTAAAGAGTATTCAATCAGTTATAAACGGCAACTGTTTGTGCTGAACTCCTGGTCTGGTTCAGAGTGTAAGTGTGTAACGGGGAGGGGGTCGGTCTGGGAGGTCAGGTTCATGGTGTGAAGTGGGGAGGGGGTCAGGTTCAAGGTTAAGGATGTGAAGTGGGGAGGGGGTCTGGGGTCTGCCTTTGTATGGAAGGTGTGAAAGGCTGCAGACAGGCTGACATCGTTACTGAACTCTGCCTCTGGTTCAAAGACTTTAGCACCACATTATGTAAATTTGATACATTCTTGTGAAGTCAATTTCTTGACATTCTTTTACAGGCTCCTGTTCCTCAGACAGATGCTCAAGCTTCTGTTCCAAGTCCAATAGCAGTGTGTGCCACTGTGTCTGTAAGTCATTAAGCATTTAATTTACTTAATGTAATACTACAGAGAGCATCAGGAGTGTCTTTCACCAGTATAGTATGTCTTATATAATATAAAAAAATAATAATTGTCTTACACATTGTTTGCAAAGACTGCAGACTCTGGGACTGGGACAGCTCATCCTCTTCCTCGTTTGTGGTCAGAGGGCCTCCCACCTGAAGACCACAAATGGATTCTGAAGAGCCTATTTAAGGTGGGGCCCAAAGGAAAACTAGAACTGCAAGACAACCTGCAGCTCTGGTACAATCCACCACAGCCAGCCAATCTGTACCACCAGGCTCCTGTTCCAGACCGCTTTTTTGCTCACTCCCTTCTTGTCTGGATGCCCTACAAGTTGTGGAAATTCAAGTTGGTCTGTCCGAACCCTGCCTGTGGGCATCATCAACTCACAGGATCAGGCCTGAGCAAGAGGGCACGGCGGGTCCTGGACTTGGACCGGATCTACCTGATGGTGACAGAGTCTCTAATATGCACCAAATGCAAATGTACCCATCTGTCCTCAAGCCAGGCTGTCCTTACGCAACTGGACTTGGCTCACAGAGGAGAATTCAGCATTATCCTCACCAAAAAGTGAGTAATGTTTCTTGTCTCTCTTGCCTTGTCAAATAGAAATATGTAAAGCATTCTCACTAATACATATCTGTTTATGACCCAGGTTTGCATGTGACATCCGAGTCATCCGGCTGCTGCGGGAGAGAGGCCAGGGTAAAAGCCCAGCACGGGTTTTAAAACAGCTGAGGGAGAGCCACACAGAGGAGTGGCTTCAACGTGTAGCGAGGTTCACCGCCGATTGTAAGGACTTCCTCCGGCGTCCAGGACTGTTGCCAGTCACATTCTCTAAGCCTCCGGAGCCTGCTGTGGTGCCGAGCTGTAAGTGGCTCCTGTCCGTTTACAGCCAGGAAATTTTGACAAGGCTGGAGGACATCCAGGCCCGATTGACATCGACCCACGGCACCATTCTAAAAATGGATTCAACAAAAAAGGTTAGGGGACCTTAATTTCTTTAAAATAGGCCACTGAAATGAACTACTGCCTGTATTTCAGAATTTCGGAATTCTGCTCACAGTGGGCCTATACATTTTATGTGTTTCAGATCACCAAAAAGCTAGCCGGAACAGCCAAGGGCACAGGACTCTGGCTCACCTCTGTGGGAAATGAGTATGGTCAGATACTCATGAGTGTGATGACCGCTCAGGAGGGAGCTGGCCTTGACCTCATGGCAGCAGGCCTGGTGAGGAGATACCAGCAGGCTGGTGTGGCTTCCCCAGTTGCATTATATGTGGACTGTGGCTGCTGTGTTGAGGCAGGGCAGACCAAGCTGAAGGCCAGATTCAGCGGCTGTCCAGACCTTATTGTAAGGCTGGATATCTGGCACTACATGCGTCGAATTGCCCTGGGATGCACAACAGATGCTCATCAGTTGTTCCCTATTTTTATGTCACGCCTATCAGCGTGCATATTTGAGTGGGATGCAGCTGATTTAGCTCTGTTGCGCAAAGCAAAAACCCTGCAGCTTCAATCACATGGCTTGGTGTACAGTGACATCAACACGCATCTGACCAGGGACGAGCTGACTCTCCATTGCCGGCGGAGGACCCGTGGTGAGGAGACCACCACTCGGATGCTGGAGGAGCTGCTGCAGATGCTCATGGGTACCACTGGCAGGGACACCCTTGGAGTTCCCTTGCTTGATCAGGAAAGGATGGAGCGCATCTGGAGTGTCCAGAGAAGGCATGTCAAGTGCATCCAGGACCCACCAGGTGTCGCTCTATACATCAAAACAAGGGAGCTTACAAAGGGAGGTTTACAGATTCCTGTGTACAGATGTGCCAGAGGCTCCACATCTCTAGTCATTCCATCTCCATCTAAACCGCTTCATACCAGGTTTGTGGCTGTCACATGTAGGCTCATGTGTATAATTTGTACAGTGCAAGAATATTTCATAATTTATTATTTAATGTTTTTTCCAGGAACAAGTGCCAACAGTCTGAACTTTCAGATTTATCTCCTGGAAGGACTGCATAGGTGGAACCAGGACCGTGCGGGTGCGGCTCTGGCTACTGGACCATCACCTTTGTGCAGCTACTCAGGTGAACTGCTTCACTGTGTGAACAGAGATTATGAATCGCTGTTCGGCAGTAAACTGGTACCAGAGTTCAGTCCGCCCTCACGTTACACTGGTAAGCTTTTATTAATACATTGGTAATTGAAATCGGTTTTACAATATTTTATTAACTGTTCATTAAAGTTCCTCACCTGGTATTGATTAAACCCCTAAATCCACTTAACCTCTTTTGTTTCAGGAGAGCTCATAGGGATGCAGTACCTGTTCAGGCAGACTTGTCAGGCTCTACAGGACATGCACCCTGATTCCGAGGAGACGGCCCATTTAATTGAGGAGCACGATGTGGTGGAAAACTTGGAGGATGACGAGGGCTTTGCTGACATTTCAGATGACCCCACAGTGCTGGACATCGAGGCCCTTCAGGATTCAGCGAACTCTCCGAATCCTGGTCCTCCAACGGGTACATCTGGTCTTGCCAGTCTGGCCCTCAGCATCTCCAGCATGCAAAGCACCACATCTCCTGTGGCTCCTGTGACATCCACTGTGTGTTACACCACAGCTCCCAGCACACCCACCCTCACCCTGGCTCCCAGCACACCCACCCTCACCCTGGCTCCCAGCACACCCACCCTCACCCTGGCTCCCAGCACACCCACCCTCACCCTGGCTCCCGGCACACCCACCCTCACCCTGGCTCCCAGCACACCCACCCTCAATCTGGCTCCTGACACATCCACCCTCACTCTGGCTCCAGACACATCCACACCAGTTCCAGGCACATCTGGAATGGCCTCCAGTTCAGCCACTCTAGCCTCGAGTTCATCCTCTCAGGCTGATAGTGACTCAGAAGCTGAGGTAAGCATCAGTGTGATCATTTTAGAATACGTAAGCTTATAAATACGAGCCATACTCTTCACTATCATTGAGTACACGTTTGCACATGTTTTATTAAATCCACTGCTGCAATAAAGTGTCATTAAAGGTCAGTGCCATTTTTTTTGTCATTTGCATAGGCTGTTGATGACCAAGATGTGCCTGGATACCAGCATGTGGACAGGCTTGCTGAGTACCTGGTGGGGCTACGGGAGCAGACCTCTCTGTTTCTCAGCAACCACCAAGCCAGCAGATTAATTACACTGTGGGAGAGCCTGGATGACCGTGACAAGCAGCGACTGTTTGAAACAGATTATGGGAAAAAGCAACATGCAACATGGGAAAACCTGTTGCCAGCCATTGCATTGTTAACATGGATAAAGTAAAACCATGTTCCAGTGACTGCATTGGAATATCCAGCGCCTGCATCCAAAGCCAGGTACAAGTGAGGAACAACACTCAAGCCTCCGTACAGTATGGAGTAGTGAATCTATTCAATAAGAGAAAGTGAAAGGCTGGAATGCTGGTTGGGCATGTTAGGGGGTTAGAGGCAGTGGCGGACCTACCATTAAGGCGAACTAGGCAACTGCCTTAGGCCCTCACCCAGCAGAAAGCCCACGATAAATTGCCCACCCAGGCACTGATGGGACGGCCTAAGTCCATAACCAACCGGCCCTCCCGCAGATATCGTCGGTTGCGACAGTTTTCCTTGCTTAAGCGAATACATTATATACCTGTCATGATAACCAACGGGATTCACTGTCTGCTATTTATACTACTCCTAGTGACCTGTATTCACACTCATGGTTACTATTGTCTTACTATTTTCTAATCTCCTCCGTCAGTCTTACTATGTTTATTTGTTATTAAATGTTAATCACTCTAGCCTAATACTTGCATGTCTCGCTCGTAGACACCTTTAACACCCCTACACACACACACACACACACACACACATAATCACACACCCAGCATGCAACACTACCATTACCACTGATGTTTACACCCCATCGTATGTTCTGTTCTGTTCATTTCTACAACAAAGTTCAAACCAGTGGCGCGATTGTGGCGACGAACTTTCAGGAAAAGGAGATTTTTTTCTCTCTCGGCGTACTAATTAAGATAAATTGACAACAAAACAATTAGGACTTCCTACACCAAATGTATCGATTCAACAGGTTTCTATAAAGGGTGGAACCCTACATCCAAGAATTGGAACGAAAGAAAATCATGGCTAGCACGCTGTGAAGTGGCTAACGCGGTCTGTATTTCTTTATTTGTAGGCTACCGCTGTCACTTTTCATAGGTTGTACAGTGTGAATGTTCGCTTTTTGCCCTAACACTGAGTTATTTTCTTTGTGAAGACTTAGTTAGCTTTTGTAAGCCAATACTTTCGAGATCAGTCAATAAATATAGTTGGTTTTGACTTATATGTTGCCCCCTTCTTTACGTTGTTACTGGACATTTATGTGTCCTGTAAAGCTATGTTGCATCATACAACATTTGAGACATGTGGATAATGAAAAAGTGGGATAATTTAATGCGGAGCCAAATCATGTTTGCTTATGAAGGCTCCTGAATGCAACTTTCTTCCATATAACTAGCTACTGTAGCTATGTAGGTAGAGGGGAAATATTTTGATTGTGTGCTGCCATCTACTATACAAAAAGGTATTGCTGTATGAGTTAATCAGCCTACAAAAAAAATGATATTGCTTAATGTAGGTCGCCCTAATCATTATCAAAAAAATTGTGTACTCTTTCTCTGCTGACATTTATTCCTAAAGGCTCTGTAGTTATACATATAGGCCTAACCATCTGATACTAGCCCAGAGTTAAGCATATTCATCTAGCAAACTATAGGCCCTACCTTCCTTGGAGTGTTACAATAGCCAGTATCATTTTATTCAATGTGTCCATCCAGGCAAATTTGTGGATCCAAATGTTATTAAAAAACATATATAATGTTATTTCTTTGTAATCATCCAAAATTATGTTAAGTGTATGGGTATTTTGCATACATTGAGCGGGCAACGCGCCGTATATTAAGTGGGCCGCTCTGACAGACAACTCCCGGGCCACTTTTTCCCCCCAGTCCGCCCCTGCTTTGAGGTGGCCCTTTTTTTTTTGCATTAAAAGGACGGATGAAGAGGGCCCCTGGCTATGTTTTCGCCTTAGGCCCCCAAATGACTAGGTCCGCCACTGGTTAGAGGTGTTAGGAAAGGAACGCAACAGGTCTCTCGCAACAGGTCTTTAGATTCTTGAAGATAGAGAGGGACACCCCAGCTCTGATAGCGTTTGATCATTCCACCATTGGAGAGCCACAAATAGAACAGTCTATAATGCAGGGACCTTGGAGGAACCAACTGAAGGGGCCCAAGTCTGTATGACTGAGCTCAATTCCATTCAATTCATGAAGTGTCGCCACATTCTGAACCATCTGAAAGGGTTTCACTGTGTTCACTGGGAGCCTATGGAGTTTTTCTCACAAGCTGGTCTCTAAATCTGATAGCATTATTGAATAATTTCTCGTTCAGGTTTTGTAATGCTTTCCCTCAAAGCCTGCCCCTGCTCTGAAATAGCCCCTGCTTTTGTCTGCACTGTCCTGGGCTTCCATTGGACTCCTTCTCAAGGGGCAGCCGTGGCCTACTGGTTAGGGTTTCAGGCCGGAAACCGAAAGGTGGCCGGTTCGATCCCCGACCAGTAGGGAAAATGTGGGCGGGGGAAGTGGTAGACCACTGCTCTCCCATGCCCACATCCACGGCTGAAGTGCCCTTGAGCAAGGCACCTAACCCCTATCACTGCTCCCCGGGCGCCACTAATGGCAGCCCACTGCTCCGGGTTAGTGTTACTTCACTTCACTGTGTGTGTGTGTGTGTGTCACTTCCCTGGATGGGTTAAATTTCAGAGTGTGTGTGTCTACACCACCTCTGCCATAGAGAGGACTTTCACTTCTCCTCCCCCCTCAGGCTGCTTCTGTGCATTTGCAAAACTTCTGCTTCCTTTTTTCTGTCTCTTAGATTGTTGTGAAAAGACCCTTTCAAAATGTACCAACCAAAAAGATGCCCAGGTGTCTAACTGTTAAGTAACAAGTATTATCAGTGTACTTGGGATTCAATTTTTTTTACAGTATCATACAATGCTATAGCTGGCAACAGGTTTTCACATGTTTAGGTGCCAGAGGTCAAACTGTCGACACCCTTTTGATGCATTTCATGTGAATGTGTTTTTTCTGTGCAATCTTGCAACATCTTTATAAGAGTTTGCACAATCTCCTTTAGTTGTTACTGCCATCAACTCTTCACAAGAAATACCTTGCACAGCTATAAGGCAACTTGTGGACTCGCAGGTTGTATTGGGCTTAAGATCACTCTTTCCGTGATATAGCAGAATTGTTGACATATCGAACATGGGCAGAGTTTATTTTGTCCACAAAAGTGGGGAAGTGCATTCAGCCTTTTGTCCACAAAAGGAAAAGCACCAAAAGTCAAATCAGCACAAGACATGCAATCATCCGTATTGTTTTCTGTGCAAAAAATGTGTTCTTTTCAATATGTTATTGGACTCAATACAAACTTGTGTGTGTTTCATGTTTATTCTTGTTGTATAAACACCACTGTCCAACTTCTATCTGTGGACATGTTGCTAAGGTAAATTCGCAAAATACAGCGTAATGCGCTGATATCAACTAGTATGGCTACTAATAAAAACTGTTAAAAACTAGACGTAATGCAAAGCGTTACAAAATATGATCGCCAAACTGTTCAGTAGGTTTTAACAAAGAATGAGTCATGGTTGTCAGTGTGTTTGTGAGTTTTTATGTGTTTTGTGTGTGTAAATTGGTTTGTGTTTCATTTTTATGTATTAAAGGAATTATTTGTGATAGATTTTGATGATTTGGTAATGTAATGTTTTGTGTACTACTTTTTTGTGGATTGTTTTGGTATATTTTTCTTTTGCAATGTAGTTTGCTAAAACAGGTCACATAAATTCAATCACATGCGAGATGTGGAAACAAAGTGAAGTTTCCAACCACCAACAGGTGGCGCTATAGGTGATATCAGTCAGGCATATGTACAGGCATATGTACTGGTTCGGGCCAGCGTCCACCCTAGGACATTTTCTCTGGATCAAACAATGTTCGCAAGAGTTATAAGAGACTTTGTGTTTTGTGGCAAGAACTAACTAGTTGGCAAAGTTTGAGGGTCTGCCACGCCCACACCTTGAGAATGAGAAAATCCAAAATAACTTTTAGTCGCCCATGGCTAAAGAGTAGCCAGACCACATTTCAAGGCGTTACCATTAAAGCTGTCGGAGGAGTTCGATCAGATCCGAGGTGTGCAAACGCCGTCAAAACGCATCTTCCACTCAAAATGGCCGACTTCCTGTGGACCTGCCACCATGGCGTCAAGAGACTTTTTGGTGAGTCCAAGCATGATGAAGACGTGTACCGAATTCAGTCAAGCTACGCCAAAATAACCCCAATGCGCAGGGGTTTTTGCAATGTTCTAGGGGGACTACAGAGCCATTTTGCTTCATCCATGGACAAAAACTCTACCGAAGATGGACGGTTACAGGCTTGATGTCCCTGGCAAATTTGGTAAATTTTCGAGCACTTTGCCATATATTCGATTAAAACACCTAATTTTTGCTTTTTAATTTTTAACTAGGTGGCGCTATACATGTAATGACTGGTTATGGTATGTGTTGACATGGCCCCTTGACACAAACATACAAGAACAATTTGGCCCTCCAAGGCCCTACGGTTCTCGGGATATTCGAAGAAAACTGTGTCGCGCCACCTACAGGCCAGTTGGTGTATAATCATATGAATCAATTTATTGCATGCCCCCCCGTGAACGGAATTCCACGAAACTTAACGTGCAGTCAGAAGGTGTCATAATGATCCCACACCTCCGATTTCGTGCAGTTCTGACATTGTCAACTTACAATTAAAATGTTTTACAAGACTCCATTTTTGCTTTTTCATTTGTAACTAGGTGGCGCTATACATGAAATAAGTGGTAGTGGAATGGTTGACGTGTATGGAGGATTATCGGGGCCAAAACTAAATAAATAAATGGTTAAATACTTGGATAAATACATAATTAGATAACAAAATGAATAAAATGAGATACTAAATATATAAATGTTACATGAACTCGTGTGTGTATATATATATATATTTACGTTTTCATGTGTTCACATTTATGTATTTATACCTACATTTATTTATTTATACGTACATATATTTATTTATACTTACATTTATCCACGGTGTAACTTGCTTGCAGCAAAATAAATCCGTCATCCCCCGTTAAAGCCTTTGATTGGTGAATGAACAGTATTACACACCAGGCAGGCTCAACCAGTCGATCAGGCTCTATTCGATCCAGAGGGATACCTAATTTTGGCGTTTATGCATGCCAAGCGCCAGATTTAGTTTAATGAAAGTTATTGAGCATTATTTAAATAAATCAAGATGCCAGAATGTCCCAGAAGACTGCAGCGTGAGGCTGCATCCTTAATTAAAGAGGCCCTCAACTCGTCTACTACTAGTAGTAGTAGTATTTCTAGTAGTGTGATGAAATGTTGGGTTTAATGTGGCCTTAGCCATGGGTGCACTGGCCGATCGAGTAGTAGTCGTAGCGCTGTCGTTACCCCATCACGTCTATCTCTTCTTCCATAGTTTGCATCAGGCTGCTATTAGGATGTTACGCTGTAGCATGGTTCTTATGTTCTCAGTTTTTGAATCACCAGTGATGAAGAAAGTGTTTTGTCCGTCTCTTCATAAACGGAGTGACTAAGAGTAAGACCACATTTACACATAGCTGGGTAATTACAGAATAGAGAATATTTCTGCCCCTCCGTTCAAAAATAACGTCGTACACACAAGGTCGTTTTCAAAAAAAGTTTCTGTTTACATGAACCCGCATACGCCCCAAGCGCCATCATAACTATGCCACACCTGTAGGTTTGCATAAGTAGGCTGCTAATCCATTAAATTGGCTATGAGTCCTAGATGTGTGGATCCTTTACGTTTATTTGGCTACAACAGGTAGACAAGATGGAATGTAAAACTCGTAGTCCACTGGTGGAAGTGCAGGGGATACCATTGTTAAAGCCAATAGTCACACACTGGGGAAGGGTTGAGAGATTCAGCTATAGGGTTGAAAGAATGCAATCCTTCAATAAAAAACAACACAACACCAGGCTTAGGTCTCAATCATGTCTCTCTCCGCTCTGAAGGCCGGAGGACCATCTTTTATAGGGCACAATAATGTAAACATAGTGACAGTCAAGCAGTAATGACGTTACAACAGTCTCCCCAACAGTCTCCCCAACACATGACAACTCTTAGACTAGAGAGTTAATAGTTGGAGCTCCCCTTTTAGTCATGACAAGGAACGTTTACCCATTACTTTCTCCAGGCCACGAACATCTATACCCCTGACACAGACACAGTCTACTCTTTTTAATACCTGATACCACTCTGCTGCATTTGTCGCATGATAGTGCGCTTGGACACTCGAAAAAGGTTCGCAATATCTTGTATTTTCAGGCTAGAGAGTGCGAAGTGTTCAATTGTGCCAGACGAAGATCAAACAGAGTACGACCACCTCCAGGGTTTATCGCCTGTATCACTCAGCCTCATCTGCCTTTACCATCTCGCTGAGGATCGTGAACACATTTTCATCTATGTCTGTGTCAGTCAGGGCCGATATCGTTGATATAATCTCAGCGAAGCCCTCAATATGATTTAAAAAACAATGTGAATTGTCAGTGGCCTCCATCTCCTCAGCCAACATTTCGACTACTGTAGCATGCAATATTCCATTTATTGAATCCACACCGGGTGCTGTCATATTGAATTAGTCAAAAGCAGTCAATTCAAGTTGAACCACCAATCAGAGGCTTTAACCCGCCCCCTGACTTGGTGACAGGGGTTGACGGATTTATTTTGCTGCAAGCAAGTTACACCGTGGATAAATGTAGGTATAAATAAATATATGTAAGTATAAATAAATAAATGTAGGTATAAATAAATAAATGTGAACACATGAAAACGTAAATACATATACAGCCGCGGAAAAAATTAAGAGACCACTTCAAAATTATCAGTTTCTCTGGTTTTACTATTTATTGGTATGTGTTAAAGTAAAATGTACATTTTTGTTTTATTCTATAACCTACTGGCAACATTCCTACCAAATTTCAAATAAAAATATTGTCATTTAGATCATTTATTTGCAGAAAAATGACAATTGGTCTTCAGATCTCGAATAATGCAAAGAAAACATGCTCATATTCATTTTTAAACTACACAATACTAATGCTTACACTTAGGAAGAGTTCAGAAATCAATATTTGGTGGAATAACCTTGATTTAAAATCACAACGTTCATGTGTCTTGGCATGCTCTCCACCAGTCTTTCACATTGCCGTTGGGTGACTTTATGCTACTCCTGGCGCAAGAATTCAAGCAGCTCGGCTTCTTGTCATGGCTTGTGACCATCCATCTTCCTCTTGATCACATTTCAGAGGTTTTTTTATGGGATTCAGGTCTCGAAATTGGGCTGGCCATGACAGGGTCCTGATCTGGTGGTACTCCATCCACACCTTTACTGGCCTGGCTGTGTGGCATGGAGCATTGCCCTGCTGGAAAAAACATTTCTCAGAGTTGGGGAACATTGTCAGAGCTAAAGGAAGCAAGTTTTTCTTCCGGGACAACGTTGTACTTTGCCTGGCAGAGGTTTGTAAAAGACCATAAGGATTGAAAAAAGCGGACTGGAGGGTCTTCTAGTTCGTCTTCTCTGATGAGTCCAATTTTCAGCTTTGCCCAACACATGGTCGTCTGATGGTTAGACTGAGACCTGGAGAGGCCTACAAGCCAGAGAGTCTTGCACCTACTGTGAAATCGGACTCATCAGAGAAGACGAACTTAGAAGAACCTCCAGTCCGCTTTTTCAACCCTTATGGTCTTTTACAAACCTCAGCCAGGCAAAGTACAATGTTGTCCCTTCCGCGACCACACCCCCAAAACGGTAACTGATCAATCATAGCATAACAACGGTTACTAAGCTCGGGACCTCAGTCAAGCAAGCCATTTTGATGAATGGAAGTCTATGACAGAGACGTCTGCTCGAGAAGAGAAAATGAAACGTTGCGCTTATGGAGTGTGTAATTCTGACAGCCGATATCCAAAAAGGCTGGAGGGAGGGGTAAAATGTTATCCCTTCCCGAAACCCAAGACCCAGAGAGAGAAATGCCTGCTGTGGATCAAACAATGTGGACGACCCCCCCATCAGCTGAATGTCAGCAACATAAACAGAAGCACCTGCTTTTCTTACCCGGAACTCCGCAAGGCATTCATCGTCCTTCATTTCGACCAGATTAAAGGGTCTTTATTCGTTGTATGGCAAGTCTAAATTGCTGGACCGGTTCTCTTCGTAGAGTAATACAAACTCCTCGTCCGTAATTAAATTGTCATCCAACACAAATATCAAATGCTCTCGGGCCATTTTAAGAGACATAATGACCTAATACGTACTTATAGATACTCTTAATTTCAAAAAACCTTTAAGGTGGACGAATGCAGAATACGAATACAGAAAAATGTTCGCAAGAAGTAGCCGTTGACAGTTACAATGTTGCTTAGTGATAGTGGATTACCACTACTACAGCAACCCGTTGGAATGTTCGCGGACGCCGTAGCCGTCCCTCTACCGTCGCTGCTTAAAGTCCCTAATGTGGACGACCCCCCCATCAGCTGAATGTCAGCAACATAAACAGAAGCACCTACGTTTGTTCCAAGGTAAGAAGCTATGTAGCTAAAATCTGCCCACTGCATCGAAAACGTGAGAAACCCTTGCTTAAAATACGATTCAGTTTTACCACCTTACATGTTTGCGTAGCGGCGACTGCCTCTTACATTGGGACCTGTAGGCTTAGCCCTCTATCCGGAACTCATTTGTCTGTCTACAAACACGGCATGTAATGTCGTGGTTGTAGCCTTCATAAGCATATTGCAGACCCTTTTGCCTGCTTCGATCTGAGATCTTGCCGTTTTTTCAAAAATTGCTTGTGATTTCTTTGGGTAGAGCTGAAATTGACATGGTTGAAAACATGTTGCCACGCCATTCATACCAATGCTGAGAACCTGGCTGGGAAACGTGAATGCTTGACTGATATAGCAACCGTTGCTAAGGGGGGCGGAGTTTGCGGAAGGGTCAATTAGGCCTATGTCTCTCTTTACCAGTTGCCACGTGTGTTTGTCCACTTGAAAATAAATCGGTAAGCTTGGCACATTTGGCAGCACCCTCCTCCAATACCTTTATTTTTTTCAACCTGGGTTTTTCAGCCCCTCCTGGCCTCTTCCTCCCATCCATCCTCCCTGACTCGTATCGTTGCGGTAGGGCCGGCCCAGCTATTGGTAGCCTACCTGAGAAAACTTTTTGGAAAAGACGGGCTATGGACCCAACCAACTCTATTTGGAAGGGGGGAGAACTTCCTTGCATGGTACAACCAATGCAGAGGCTGT
The DNA here is from genome assembly GCF_963457725.1 of Sprattus sprattus. NCBI lineage: Eukaryota > Metazoa > Chordata > Actinopteri > Clupeiformes > Clupeidae > Sprattus > Sprattus sprattus. Next base: position 31,441,588 of record NC_137915.1, on the reverse strand, counting down.
GGTGTCAGAATGCGGAACGTGTGTAGCTTACTTTAAGAGAAGATCGACTAACGTGACAAATGTTAAAAAAAAAACGACCGGCCCAAAAGTGAAGCGGCCCACCGGGAACTCTCCCGATTCTCCGGATTACCCTACCCGGGCCTGCTTGTGGGCACAAAACTGGTCTGTGGGAGCCAGAATTCTTGCTGTTCGGTAGGGGATCAAATACTTCCTGCAATCAAATGCAAATCAATTTATAACTGTTATTAAATGCAGTTTTATGGATGTTTTTGCTGATGTTCTGTCTCTCACTATTAGAATAGACCTACCAGTACAATTATATATTACGCATTTCTTTGCAAGTGGCCAAGCTTGCGAAATCGGCAGGGGGCAGGGACGTACGGTCATAGGAGGCAGGGGAGGCAGAGCCTCACCTGTCAATTTGAAAAGTTACAAAATATATACTAAAAATAAATATTCATATTCCTCTTCTTATCTGTGGTATGGATGTAATTTCTGCATGATTCCGATCATTTCGAGCATTTTTATTATCAAAATCGCTGAATTTGCGCATTTCCGGTTCCAGAAAACAGGGACGTGCCGTGGGATGAGGCAGATGCATTGGTGTCTATGGGCAGCTGAGGCAGTGCCTCAGTTAGGATTGCGAAATCACTCCAAACTGGGTTTTACGCATGCGTGCGCAAGCGTAGAACCTTTGAGTTCAATGAGAAAACTATTGTTAGTGAGGCAGGCAGCGCAATTGCGAGAGCGCAATTGTCGGGTATATGTTGGTTCTAAAAGTAGGCCTTCTTGGAAATGTTACATTGTGTTTATTAGAAAAGCCTTTTAAAATGTTATATTTTGGGCATAACCCAACATTTGAATATAATAGGCCTAAATATGCCAAATAGATGTCAAAAATATAATCATATGAAGTTACTCACTACATAGATACATATAGATACATTTTTACTCTTATTCAGGAAATGATTTTGACTACTTGAGTCATTATAATCATAAAGTAAAAATATTCATACTTGATTATAGCTTTAGCTTATTCTGCCCACCTGCAGATAGGACACAGCCTTTGATATTAACATGGTGTTCAAGTCTCTATATTGAAAATATGATGATCTATAGTGTTGAAAGCAGCACTACGGTCTAGAAGAACCAATATCAAAATGCATCCATGATCAGATGCAATGAGTGGATCATTCAGAACTTTGGCTGAGGCTGTTTCAGTACTGTGTCTCTAAAGCCAGATTCTTCTTTGATGATGTTTCTATGCAGAAAGGAAGTGAGCTGCTTTGCTATAACCTTTTAAAGGTATTTTTGACAGGAAAAGGAGGTTGAAAAAAGGCCTGTAATTAGCCAGGTTGTCAAGGTTTTGGTCATGGCTTTATCACTGCTACTTTAAATGATTGCGATACATAGCCTGAAACTTCAAGACAATTAGGCTGATTGGGCATCAGAAAGTGAAATGAGCAGGGCACATTATTTACACCATTTGTTAGCAGGTCGCCATGAGGTTAGGATGTGCTAGTGAAACATTCTGATCCTGAAGTAAGAAATTGAGGCAAGTGCAGCTGGTAGTTTTTATATGAACTCAGTTGTAGTTTTGCCAAATAAACAACAGCTATAGAGCTGGATTGAATCCGATGGTGCAAAGACTCCTAATTACATATTGAAAGTAATTAGGTGATGATCTGAGGAGTATTTTGAGGATGTAATTTTAGAACTATTAGATAGTCGATTTCTAAGACATTTGTTGATACAAAATCAATGGTGTGCTTAAAGTCATGAGTGGGCATGTTAACATGTAAGGAAAACCCGATAGAGTTCATCACTGATTAGAATGCGATTGGAAGACCATTGTTTTCATTTTCCATGACAATGTTAAAATCTCTGAAAAAATCGGCTTAATACTGCCCCTGCTGAGTTGACATCCCTACCTTACAGAACAAAATGTTTCCAGTCCATTCTGCTAGACCCCCTTTTGATCGTGAGACCGGGTGCCTTGGTGGGACTGACACAAGGCAGGTTGTGCACATAATGTGGTATATCTGTGTAGGTGCAGGTACTCACCTGTCCATCAGTGTCAGTAGAGATAACCAAAGCTCCATAAGTACTGACAAACGCACCTACACAGACCCAGAGCAGCAGCACAGTCCTGACTGCAGACATGATTCAGGCTGAGCTCAACCCTCACTGACTGCACTACTTCTAGACCAACTGAGAGGAGTAAAGGTCAGTAACACAAAGCTCATTTAGGCAAGGCAAGGCAAGGCACTTTTATTTATATAGCACATTTCATGCCAATGGCAACCCAAAGTGCTTTACACAAATAAAATGAAGTGTTTTACATAGTAAAAGGAAGACAAGACAAAATATAAAAAATTTAAATATATAAAATCAGGTAAAAAACATAAATAAAGTGAATAAAGGGTTATGCATAAGGGAGAGCATATAAAACAGAAAAACTGAAAACAGAAAAAATGAGTCTAAGGGTGGCTTTACACGACAACGCTCCCGGGTGAAACCGACAAAATATTTTATCAGATGTGCCTTTTGTTTAGACGGCGACAGCGTTTTAAGGGCTTAAAAACGCAAAAAAATGAACCCACCCTCCAGAGTGGAAATCTTAAAAACGCTCCACCGTCGCGTTCCCGTCTAACGGGTTGAAAACGCAAAAGTGTGCTCTGAGCTGCTCACGCTGGCTATCCTCGCATACGCGTTGACATCATATCCATGTGCATACAGCCAAACAACAACAAACATGTCGGATTATTTCCATCAGTCGGAGATTCAAGCTGCTTTGATATCTATCCAAAGGTCATTTCAGCAAATAAGCCGAGTAATCAGAGATAAAACAGAACAGAGAAGGCGCATTAATTACACTAGGTCTAAAAGCTTGTCTGTTCTATCCCTTGTAGCCTACGTCGCTTTGGCCAAAGGCGTTTGCTAAATGACTAAATGTAAATGTACACGAACACTGCAAATGTAAGTGAATGAATAAATAAATAAGCACCCAATCGCGTTAAAATAGCCATAGTGGAATAGAATGGACACATATACATCCTGCAGTAGGTACCTCCACGTCTGCACCGTTAAGTTCAATTTCACACACTTTTGCGTCACCGTCTGCATGCAGATTTCCACCCAAAGACTCTCGTCTAAACGCGAAATAAAAAGTGGGAACGCAACGCCACTTTTGCGGTTTGCGTTCAGATCATTGTCGTGTAAAGGACACATAAGAAAAGGCAACAGAAAATAGATGGGTCTTGATACTGGTTTTAAAACTGTCAATAGAGGGTGCAGTTCTAATTGACATTGGCAGCTGGTTCCACAGCTGAGTAGCATAAAAACAAAAGGCAGCTTCACCGCTTTTGGTTCTCACAGTTGGTTTTGTTAAAAACAGTTGGTCTTGAGATCTAAGAGGTCTAGTGGGGGTGTGGTATTGGAGGAGGTCTACGAGATAAGTGGGCCCCATTCCAGTTAGTGATTTAAAAACAAGCAACAATACTTTAAAATCTATTCTTTGACTGACAGGGAGCCAGTGTAAAGTTTTTAGTAGGGGTGTAATGTGGTCTGACCTCTTAGCTTTCATAAGGACCCTAGCAGCTGCATTTTGGATCAGCTGGAGCTGCCTGATGTTTTTTTTGGGTAGGCCTGTGAGGAGACCGTTACAGTAGTCAAGCTTGCTAGAAATAAAGGCATGAATGAGCTTCTCCAGATCTGATTTTTTCATGAGATTTCTTAATTTTGAAATGGTTTTTAAATGATAGAAAGCTGATTTAGAAACTGACTTGATATGGCTGTTAAAAGTGAGGTCACTGTCAATTTGGACTCCAAGGTTTTTTACAGTGGTCTTAACCTGTAGTCCTTTGTTTGAAAGTAGTGACGTTAGTTGAAGACTGTCCTTTTTGTTGCCAAATAAAATCACTTCAGTTTTCTCGTTGTTAAGCTGGAGAAAATTCTGACACATCCATATGTCGACATCTGCAAGACACTGATATAGGACTTGAAGTGGGGTTGGGTCATTGCGTGACAGAGATAGATACATTTGTGTATCATCTGCATAACTATGATATGAAATCTGGTACTTTCGAATAATCTGTCCGAGTGGCAGCATGTACAGATTATAGAGTAGAGGACCCAGGATGGACCCTTGGGGGACACCACATGTTAGTGGAGTGGAAGATGAGGACCAGTTACCAATAGTCACAGTGAAACTTCTATCTTCAAGATATGACTTAAGCCAGTTTAAAACTGTGCCTGATAGCCCAACCCAGTGTGCCAGTCTATGGAGAAGAATAGCATGGTCGACTGTGTCGAACGCTGCACTAAGGTCAAGTAAGACTAGCACTGATGCTCTTTGTGAGTCTGAGTTAAGGCGAATATCATTTAAAACTTTAATAAGAGCCCTCTCTGTGCTATGATATGACCTAAAGCCAGATTGAAAAGGATCAAGGCAGTGGTTATTTGACAGGAACTCACTCAGTTGAATAAAAACTATTTTTTCAATTATTTTTCCAATAAAAGGAAGGTTGGAAATAGGTCTGTAGTTATTAAGAACTGAGGTGTCTAGATTTCTCTTCTTAAGGAGGGGTTTCACAATGGCCATCTTTAAGAACTTAGGAAAAGATCCTGACTGCAGAGAAGTGTTTATGATCAGGAGTAGATCAGATGATAAAAGATGAGAAACAGTTTTTAAGAATTTGGTAGGGAGAGTATCAAGTAAACAGGTGGAGGAATTTAGATTATGTATGGTCTTAAGAAGAGTTTCAGAATCAATAGAGGAGAAGTCAGACATTGAGGTGGGTTGGAATATTTGAGGGAGTTCCAGGTTATGACTGCTACATGTTTGAGAAGAAATGTTGGCCCTAATTCTAGAAATGTTTTCAGTTAAGACAGAGGCGAAGTCATTATATGCTTTTGCTGAATGCAGATCGAGGGGGAGTTGACATGGAGGAGATGTCAGCTTTTCAACAGTGGAGAATAGCGTTGTTGTTGATTCTGGTTGATTATATTGGAGAAGTAGGACTGTCTTGCCCTGCAGATTGCATCATTATATACACGCAGCCTTCCTCTAAAAATGTCACAGTCTATCTGGAGTTTTGATTTCCGCCATTTCCTGTCAGACTTTCTACAATCCCTTTTAAGGGATTTGACGGAGGGACTAGATAACCAAGGTGTTCTATTTTTATTTCTAAGTGTTTTAGGTTTTATAGGAGCAATGTTGTCCATAATGTTTGTCATCCTTGAGTTGAAAGAATCAAACAGAGCATCAGCAGACCCAGTTGATTGTTCAGGAGAGCAGAAAGGTGAGAGGATGAAGATACTAGTGCCTGTTTAAAGAGAGTACTAGTGTGGTCGTTGATAATACGTTTCTTTGAAGTAATACTACTATTTTGAGGTTGAGTAGCTATAGTCACTTCAAAGAATATGCAGAAATGATCTGAAAGGGCCAGATCCTTTACCTCCATTGAGACAGTGAGACCCTTGGTAATAACTAGGTCAAGAGTATGACCGAGGGAGTGTGTGGGTTCTGTTACATGTTGAGTTAGAGTGAAAGTGTCAAGTAAGGTTGCAAAGTCCTTAGTATGGCTATTCTCTGAGATATTGGCATGTATATTTAGATCACCACATATAATTAGGCAGTCAAACTCAATACAGATAATGGAAAATAAATCACTGAGTTCCTCAAGAAAGAGTGTGAGTGACTGTTTAGGAGGTCTATATATGGTCACTAGCAAAATCTGAGGGGGGCCCTTAACGATGGTGCATAGGTACTCAAATGATGAGAAATCGCCAGATGACGACGGCTTACACTGAAAGGATGTTCTAAATAGGGTGGCAATGCCACCCCCTCTCTTGTTAGTTCTAGAGGCATGCATGAAGTCAAAGTTAGGGGGGGTTGCTTCAATAAGAGTACAGTTGCTGTTGGCTGGGTTTAGCCATGTTTCAGTTAGCAGCATGAAGTCAAGACAGAAACTGGATATAAGATCATTAATTAAAAATGACTTGTTAGAGAGGGACCTAACATTTAGGAGGGCCATCTTGGCAGTTGACATGAGTGGCATAGCGTGGGTGGCAGGGGGGTGAAGAAGTGATACAGGTCGGAGGTTTCTTTTGTTTGTCTTATGGGTGTAAGGCACACAATTATTTCTAGGCCTGATCAGTGTGGGAATTTTTGATTCCAAGGGAGGGCCAGATATGCCAGCAGGACCCTCATGAGTTTCATATGGTTCATGGACAGACAGAGTAAGAGCTGATGGAGGGTCAAGCTGTGCAGGAAGTCAGAGACATTAACCCCTTGGTGCCGCCCCGTGTTAATATCGTTCCTTTTGGAACGATGACGTTTTGGTGCCGTGACAACGGAAAATAACATATTTTTTTTTTTTTTTTTTTTACTAAAGCCTCAAGACCCATCCAATCAGATTGCATGCTTTTTAAATCCATGTTATTGATTGGCTAGTCCGACAGAGCTTGTCAAATCAAGCTACGCGAGTGACGTGACTGAGGTCAGAAAATCAAACATGGCGTCCGCGAGTATGCAACACCTCATTGAGAAATAGCGATTTTCAGCACAAAAAGAAGCAGCATTTCTAATGTATGACGAGTGACCAAGAAAGCAATGTACACAGTGGTCCTGGAAGGATTTATATTGGAGAAAAAGTTTGAATTTTACCGAGGATTGGAAGGAGAAAGCACCGGAGAAAAGTACTTCGACTGCGTTTCTATCACAAGGTAGGTTTCATCATAAATACACACACCCAACAAGTTGTCACTGAAATACATGCTTTCCTCATTTGTTTCTCGGAGTAAATAATGAACTTTATCAAAACTTGTATTTAGTTTTGTGCTCGGCTTTGAACTTGGCTAGATTTGTAGATTTATAAGACATTTGTGAGGCGAACATTCACATGTGTTTTGTTTACCGCAAAGCTGACGCAAACCCACCTTGTAATAGCAAACGACATGTTACTGGATTTTCATTTTGGCATTTGAAAGGCATAAGCAAGCAGGGACTTACAAGACATTTAGAATAAAAGATAAAGCAGTATTTCTTTTCCTTTCAGGGTGTTTTTCTTACCTAATTCATGAAAAAAATGTGACTGTTACTTATGGTTTTAGTGCAGTTAGATAGTGATCACTTTGTAATTCTGTCAATATTTCTTTGTTGATTTGAGACCTCAAGGTTTTGTGTGCTTGTTATTTCAGCCCTGTACAATATATATATATTGTGTAAAATGAAGAATAGAAAATGAACTGTTCCTTTTTCTGATCAATTGATTTCAGCTTAGGTAATGGCAATATTAGCCACGAGGAGAGCAGCGATGAGGGTGCTCCTGAAAATCTGCCAGCCAACCCAAGACCAGCGAGAGGGAGAGGTGTGAGACCAAGAGGGGAAGGGCCAAGAGGCCTACAAGCCAGGAGAGTTTGACATTTTAATATATTGACAAATTCCAGATCTGGGCTTTCTCTTTCGATGGACACATTTTGAAAGGGCTGATGCAGAGCTTTGCAGCGCTCTTTGAAATGGTCAAGGAAAGTTATGACTTCTCTCAGCTTATCATTTCCATCCAAAGTACTGGGGTCCATTACATGTCACATGGCCTTCAGCTTTGAGCCGCTCCCGTGACATGGTAGACCTTGCCCAAAGCCCATGTTCCCCTCATACAGTTTTACGGGCACGCCTCCGATGACCTTACGGCATGCCATCCCACCTCTGAAACCATTTGTACCCTCTCTCTGTCTCCTCTCTCTCTGTCTCTCCTCTCTCTGTGTCTCCTCTCTCTGTCTCTCCTCTCTCTCTGTCTCTCCTCTCTCTCTGTCTCCACTCTCTTTCTGTCTTCACTCTCTCTATCTCTCCTCTCTCTCTGTCTCCTCTCTCTCTCTGTCTCCTTTGTCTCTATCTCCCCTTCCTCTCTGTCTCCTTTGTCTCATCTCTCTCTCTCTGTCTCCTCTCTCTCTCTCTCTCTGTGACTATGCTCTTTGTTCGCTACAAATGGTGTCGGAGGTTGGATGGCTTGCCGTGAGGTCATCGAAGGAGTGCCGATAAAACTGTATGAGGGACCCCCAGGTAGGTTGACCCCTGTGTGAGGGGCCCCATAGATGGGTAAAGCACTTGTGTGTGTGTGTGTGTGTGTGTGTGGGACACTCTAGATGGGAGAAGTACAGTTGGTGGATGCGTAAGGAATGCCTATGTGCATGAAGCGCAAGGGTGCACTTCCCGAAGTGGAGGGCAGTGTGACTGAGTGCTGCACTACAGATAGTAGTATGTGTATGTGCTCTGACGGTCACACTATGGAGCCTGGCTCATTGGTATGGCAGTCAGAGTGCATGTTTGGCACCCTGTAGATCCAGGTTCAAATCTATGTGTGGGGTGACGCAATCTCCCATATTTGATCAAACTGAATTATACTGGAATTTTGAAATGTACATAATGTGGAGGACGCCAGATATTGGCCTGTAACATTTGAGGTTTTGCTCAGATCAAGCTGAAATTTTAGAATGATATGGCTGATTGATTATGCTTTGATTTGACGTTGACATTTTTTAATAAAAATGTATACTTTGCTCTTCAGATGAGAAATTGTACATAATTTATGCGCATAATTAATACAAATTTGCATAAATGTGTATTTTTAATAAAATTATATATTTTAAAATGCAGAAACTGTGTGCTGTGTTGTACTCCATACTTTTAGCTTGAAAATGATGTATCACACATTAATATATGTTACAAACTGTTCTTACACCACTGATTTAATTGAAAGCACCCTAAATCGGTCATTTTAGGTGCTGGCAACAAAGGGTTAAAAGTTAATTTTCTGACTCCATTCCTATTTGGATGAAAAAGGTAATTATCAAATAAATCCTTTCTAGACCAGAAGGAGTCAAAATGACTAATAAAATTAAAGCCAGCAGCTATGCAGAAATTGCGCAGCCATTGGTGAAAACCGTAAAGACGGCTAAAGTACTCAGACCCCCTTAAGAGAGATGGAATGGGACCGGATAGAAGGCATCGTTTCCCTAGTGACTCAACCTTAAGACACAGTTCTTCGGTTACTTGGTATAGTTTTGCAGAGGATCTGTCCATGACATCATTTGTCCCAAAATGCAAAATCACAATATTGACAGTGGGGTGAAGACCAATAAGTTTGGGGAGGAGAGAGATAAAATCAGCAGCTTTACCATCATTAAGGCAATATGTTACACCAGCTGGGAGTTTGACTCCTCTAATTATAGAATCTCCAAGAAGGAGAATTTGAGGAGCTGAGATGTCATTGTATGAGTGAACAGACAAGTTTTTGGGGAGTTGGTGTGAGACGTGAGGTGCTGACTCCGGGTCGCTAGGGGGCGGAACAGACTTATCTGGAGCTGTGACCACGGGGTCAGAGAGTTGAGAAGAGGACCCCAGGTGCATGACGTCATCAGTAGTCGCAGGTGATGCTGCATGGTTAGCTTCAGCGTTGACCGGTTCACGCGGAGTCAATGGACCACCAGGTGAAACATGGCCAAAGTTTGGTGTACCGATCGGGGAAAGACATCGACGGCGCTTTCCATACAGCCCAGGTGGTGAAGGGGATGTGCAGCGTTTTCTGGTCCTTTGGAGGGGAGCAGCGACTTGTTGCACAGCGGGCTTAGGTGGTCTGGCAGCCGACGATTGCACTTCGGGAAGGGACTGACCTCCCCTAGGCGGTTTCTCCGGATTGCAGCCAGACAGGCCTTCCGAGGTTGGTGGCGAACCCCGTCCTCGATGTATCCCCGCATCAGGTGGGACCCTGGGCTTTTGCTGTATCTCCGGGGCGAATTGTTCCTCTGTCGCCGGCTCAGTGTCAGAGAGCATCTCGAGCGGCGCAAAGAAGTTGTCGAGAGGGATGGGGGAATCATCCCCTTCGGGAGCAAACAGGGGAAGTCAGCGCCCCCGGCCGCTCTTTCCCACCACAGCCTTCCAGGTAGAGAGTGGACCGCCTAGCGATACATCACTGAACGGGACGTGTAGAGCCGGATCCACGATGCTGGGCACAGCGGCCGGGTGTAGGGCATCCAGCCTGGAGAGCAGTAGGGACTGTCGTTGAAGGATATCGCCAAGGAGGATCTCGATGGAGTGGAGTTCCGATCTCAGTCTGGAGACCTCAGCATTCGGAGAGGTAAACGAAGACTCCACAGGTATGTAATCTTCTGAAGACATGGCCCAAGCTATGTGTGCGTGTAACGGCGAAGTGCTAGCAAAAAGTTTGTTCACTAGACTAAGCGAGGAAACAAAGAGGAAAAAGCAGAGACCCTGCAGTTACCCTGCAGTTTGTCCATACGCCACGCATGGGTTTAAAGTAAACAAACTACTGGTGAAGTAAAGCATTGAGTGCCTGTCAACTAATCATTAGATTAAAAGTCCAGATGGTACATCTGTCAAATGAGAAAAATAGTAGACAAGCATTTTATCCCTTCGGTTATAACCTCACTGATTTCAACAAAGTCAACAAAAGGTTAACTAGCTAACAGTCTGACAAACCTTTTCTAAAAACAATGTTTCAATGTTGAATTTGTGACACAGAAAGATTAACCACCACCCATTAATCACTACGTTCATAATGTTTAAAACAGAAATTCAAATGTATTAACTACTGAAAACTACAGTTCCATATTTAAAAAAATGTAAATACATAGGCACATTTTGAGGTGTTTATTTCTTCTACGTACATTGCATATACAGTATATCAGGCAAAGATTATTTTGACACCAACTGCCTAGACACTACAACCTTTGTACCTTCTGTTTTGTGTCGATATTGTGTGACAATCAGTTAATGCTGTATAGGCTAATACATGATTGAAATCACAGTTTTGTGTGTAATTTTTCATCTGTAAAAGATCTACCTTAAAAAGTGCCATCTAAACCCACTAAAGCCTGTCGTCCATGAGGACCATATCAAATCTTCAGGAACAAGGGGCATTATCTAAGTTATACATTACATGTAATTAGTATTTTGAGATATTTACTTTATGTCTACAGCATCCTTATGGGAATACTTATTGAGGTACACTGACATTCAATGAAAGAAATGCAGCATTCCTCCAAACACATGTATGTGGGGGATTGAGGGTACAGTAGAACTTTTGTATTCTGAATAAAATACAATTTGTGTGGATATCAATGCTGATGAGAACTCCAAGCTTGTAAGATGTTGTAATTGTTTGTGCATCATTTTTGTTATATTAACATTTACTAAATTATAACATTTGACAACAATTTAAATGTTTTTTTAAGTGTTCACATTATGGTCTTACTTCAATATTTTTCTACATTAAGGTGAATGCATAACTTATTGGCATAGATAATGCTTGTTTCATATACAATGCAATACTTTATTGAATGAAATAGTTAATAATATAGTACTTAGAATATTTATTAATACAAATCTGTGGCAGTGATGTAAAAACATGCCTCAAACAGTGGTTCATTCCTGCAGCCAGTGAAATGTGTGGAAATAACTTAACTGGAAGGGTTCCACTAGCTAAACACAGAAGCTCAAAACATCAGCTGTTAAGCTTCCACTCCGACTAAGAAAATAAAAAAATATTGTCAAAAGTAATCACTGCGCAAATGTACACAGACAACCCCACTTGTTATCAGCAGTGCAGTAGCACTCTTTGAGAAAAGACCAGTATTGTAAACTGTTGTACTAAGAGTTTGCAGTGCACAATACTACATACACTGTACAGTAGGTTTACCTTTCAAGAATGGGATGATCGATGTAAGAGCAACCCAGCATCACATACTCACATGTTCTGGTCTTGCCCAAAGCTAGACCATCATTGGTCTTCCAACGACTAATGACACAATGTCAGGCCTCCTGGGATGGCCAATGTCGCCATGCCCATTAATTGGGTTATTTCGGGCTACACCTGCATTTAGGTCTAACTGGGGCACAATCAAATAGCATTGCTTACCTCACGCTCCTTGCCAGGCGGCTTGTTTTGATCAAATGGAAGGACTGCAAACCCCCAACATTCACACACTGGGTAAAGGAAAAACTTTACTTTCTCAAACTTGAAAAGATAAGACACTCTTTGAAAAGATCAGCAAATAACTATAATAATATATGGGGAACTTTTCTGGATTATGTTAGGCGTCCACATTACACTATCCCTAGATTAAGTCACACAGTATATTCCACAGCAGAGGTTGCGATTGGTTTACCATAAAGTAATTAAAAATATGAACACATCTCACCGGTACTCGCTTCTTTGCACTGGCTCCCCGTTAAAAGTAGAATCGACTTCAAAGTACTCCTGCTAACATATAAAGCCCTAAACGATCTGGCTCCAAACTACCTCAAGGAATTAGTCGTCCCCTATTGCCCTCCAAGGCTGCTCCGTTCCCAGAGTGCAGGCCTCCTGGTAATTCCAAGAATATCAAAGACCACAATAGGAGGGAGAGCCTTTAGCTACCAAGCCCCTCTCCTCTGGAACAATCTCCCTGCCTCCATCAGAGCTGCAGACACCGTGCCTATATTCAAATCAAGACTTAAGACATTCCTCTTTAGTGCATCCTATAGCCAAAAGTAACCGCGCCAACAAACCAATCACCTGCTGTACCAGCCACCCAGACATATCCGAACACAAATTAAAATATTACTTGCATTTAGTACCGCAACATCAAATGTGTTTCCTGTTTGCCGAGTGGATGCATGTACGGCCCAGGCAAACAGATCACAACAAAAAAACAAATTCAATTACTACTTGTAATTTAGTACCGCAACATCTAATGTGTTTCCTGTTTGCCGAGTGGATGCATGTACGGCCCCGGCAAACAGATCACAACCAAAAAACAAATTAAATTACTACTTGTAATTTAGTACCGCAACATCAAATGTGTTTCCTGTTTGCCGAGTGGATGCATGTACGGCCCCGGCAAACAGATCACAACAAAAAACAAATTAAATTACTACTTGTAATTTAGTACCGCAACATCAAATGTGTTTCCTGTTTGCCGAGTGGATGCATGCCCCGGCAAACAGATCACATCAAAAAACAAAATGTTAATGCCAGAAAAACTAAACATATCTAAGTACTGCAATATGCAACAGGCAAACCGACACACAGGTGACATGTCCCTGGTTGGTGAAATGATTCATCTGTGTGTTTGTTTGTGCTGATTCCCGACTGACAGACCTGCAGACTGATTCGTCATTTCCTGTTTGTTAGATGGATCAGGAGGAGCCTCCTGGGCCTGATCACTCCCCTCCTCAGCCCACCCCGAAACGCCCCTGCAGACCGGCTCCAGAGCAACACCAGCATCGCCCACCTCAACTCAGTCATCATCCCCTTGACGACTTCTCCCGCTGGATGTGACGACCCCCACTCTGGTCATCGGCAGCTCCATGGTCCGAGATGTCCACACCCCCCCCTTCAACAAGCGGCCCCTGCAAGGTCCACTGCCTCCCCGGAGCCAGGCGTGTTCCAATCGCTGATGGAAGTGGAACTTTCCCTCCCCACCCCCACCACTCTGCACGTAGTCTCTCTACCTGGTCTACCTAGAGAAACCCTCGGCCAACCGCACCCACCGCCACTGCATTGCCGTACACCTACTCTACCCAATACCCTATGCTAGCATTTATGTACAATATACATTATTGCCTCCACCAAATTGTTTCCCTGTCCCTACATCCCCTACCCCTGAATCAGTAACCCTATTGCCACAGTAATCTGGCCTTGTCTGTATCATGTATTTACCACCAGATGTATGTACACATATGTCCAGTGACCAAATGCTGGCTGTGTATTGCCCCAGTTGCTTCCTTTCCCCTTCTGCCACACTACCCTTCCCCTTCCCCCCTTCCCCCCGTCCCACCTTCCTGTCTCTACCCGGCCGACCTCAAGCAGATGGGTCCCCCCTTATGTGCCGTGGTTCTGCTTAAGGTTTCTTCCTGCCCAACAGGGAGTTTTTCCTTGCCCCTGTTGCCGTTGTGCATGCACTAAGGGGGTTCAGGCTCTGGGCTCTGTTAAGCGCTGAGAGGCAATTGTATTGTTATGGCGCTATACAAATAAAATTGAATTGAATTGAATTGAAATTACAGCTTCTATTCAGTGGTCACCCCGTCCCTTAATTTGAAGTTTGTTTTTGTTTATCTATTTGTCTATTTATTATGTTTTCTCTTTTTAATTTTTTGTCAATTGTACTTTTATTGTATTGTATTGTATTGTATTGTATTGTATTGTATTATTATCAGTTACTACCTTCAATGTAAAAAAATAAATAAATAAAAAATCACGGATATGCTCAAGATGTCATGTCCATACTGAACTGAAATAAAAATTATGGTAACACTTTCTATGAAGCCCAGCGTTATAAGGCCATATAAGGACATTATAAGGGCCTTAATAATGACTTATAGCGATTGCTACAATGACTTATAGCTACTTTATAACTACGTATAATGTCTTCATGATAACTCATAATCACCTTTATGATACATTATATCAGTTCATTATGAATGGTTATAATTAAAGACGGAATAATGCATTTTAAATATGTGACTGTCGGGTAACACTTGCTATGAAGCCTGCCTTTATAAGGTCCTATAAGGACATTAATGATGACGTTTAAAAGTAGCTATAAGTCATTGTAGCACTCTTTATAACTATGTTTAGCATCTCCACATTGACTCATATCCACTGCTCTGAAACGTTATGTCAGTTAATTATAAATGGTTATAATCTAAGATAAAATGATGCATTATAAATATGTGATCATAGGTTTGTGTGGGTAATCATGAATCCTATGAAGCCTGCATATATGAAGCACTATAAGAACATTCATAATACCTTTAAAAACTAGTTAAGTCATTGTGGCACTCATTATAACTATGTATATAGGTCTTCATGGCACATCATAACCACCTTTGTGATATATTATGCATATTCATTAATGGTTATTAGTATGGTTACTAGGCTGCTATACAGACATAGAATATTATAAACTTTTAGAAGATCCTATAAGTGGACTTTGTCAGCTATAAGTAAAGTGACAAAAGGGTGGTGTTGTTATGAACAGATATGAGATTATATAAGTGTACTTTGTCAGCTTTAAGTAAAGTGACAAAAGAGTATTTTTGTTTTAAACAGATTATCCCAATGTAAGAGGCAGTCGCCGCTACGCAAACATGTAAGGTGGTAAAACTGAATCGTATTTTAAGCAAGGGTTTCTCACGTTTTCGATGCAGTGGGCAGATTTTAGCTACATAGCTTCTTACCTTGGAACAAACGTAGGTGCTTCTGTTTATGTTGCTGACATTCAGCTGATGGGGGGGTCGTCCACAATAGGGACTTTAAGCAGCGACGGTAGAGGGACGGCTACGGCGTCCGCGAACATTCCAACGGGTTGCTGTAGTAGTGGTAATCCACTATCACTAAGCAACATTGTAACTGTCAACGGCTACTTCTTGCGAACATTTTTCTGTATTCGTATTCTGCATTCGTCCACCTGATCCGACGTTAAAGGTTTTTTGAAATTAAGAGTATCTATAAGTACGTATTAGGTCATTATGTCTCTTAAAATGGCCCGAGAGCATTTGATATTTGTGTTGGATGACAATTTAATTACGGACGAGGAGTTTGTATTACTCTACGAAGAGAACCGGTCCAGCAATTTAGACTTGCCATACAACGAATAAAGACCCTTTAATCTGGTCGAAATGAAGGACGATGAATGCCTTGCGGAGTTCCGGGTAAGAAAAGCAGGTGCTTCTGTTTATGTTGCTGACATTCAGCTGATGGGGGGGTCGTCCACATTGTTTGATCCACAGCAGGCATTTCTCTCTCTGGGTCTTGGGTTTCGGGAAGGGATAACATCTTACCCCTCCCTCCAGCCTTTTTGGATATCGGCTGTCAGAATTACACACTCCATAAGCGCAACGTTTCATTTTCTCTTCTCGAGCAGACGTCTCTGTCATAGACTTCCATTCATCAAAATGGCTTGCTTGACTGAGGTCCCGAGCTTAGTAACCGTTGTTATGCTATGATTGATCAGTTACCGTTTTGGGGGTGTGGTCGCGGAAGGGTCAATTATGACTGCCACACGAAAGCGCTGCGGCGGTCATATAGGTTTAGAGTTTTTTTTCTGGTTATTTTTTATTTTTTTCTGTTTGCAGATTTTCTGACAACGATTTCCGGGACACTGAAACACCGGGGTGCACGAAATTTGGTGGGCATGTAGCCTTACTAGATTAGCGTGGAACCACTGATTTTCGTTTTGATCCGTTGCACCCCCGTCGGACTGGACCCCTTTTAAAGAGGGTGGGGCGATTCAGTTTTCTGTGAATAAGTCGAAAACCGTAGGGCTTAGGAGGACCACATATTTTTTGTATGTTGGTCTTAAGAGGCCACGTCTATGGAGGATTATCAGGGCCAAAACTAAATAAATAACTAAATGAATGGTTAAATACTTGGATAAATACATAATTAGATAACAAAATGAATAAAATGAGATACTAAATATATAAATGTTACATGTACTCGTGTGTGTGTATATATATGTATTTACGTTTTCATGTGTTCACATTTATTTATTTATACCTACATTTATTTATTTATACTTACATATATTTATTTATACTTACATTTATCCACGGTGTAACTTGCTTGCAGCAAAATAAATCCGTCAACCCCCGTCACCAAGTCAGGGGGCGGGTTAAAGCCTCTGATTGGTGGTTCAACTTGAATTGACTGCTTTTGACTAATTCAATATGACAGCACCCGGTGTGGATTCAATAAATGGAATATTGCATGCTACAGTAGTCGAAATGTTGGCTGAGGAGATGGAGGCCACTGACAATTCACATTGTTTTTTAAATCATATTGAGGGCTTCGCTGAGATTATATCAACGATATCGGCCCTGACTGACACAGACATAGATGAAAATGTGTTCACGATCCTCAGCGAGATGGTAAAGGCAGATGAGGCTGAGTGATACAGGCGATAAACCCTGGAGGTGGTCGTACTCTGTTTGATCTTCGTCTGGCACAATTGAACACTTCGCACTCTCTAGCCTGAAAATACAAGATATTGCGAACCTTTTTCGAGTGTCCAAGCGCACTATCATGCGACAAATGCAGCAGAGTGGTATCAGGTATTAATAAGAGTAGACTGTGTCTGTGTCAGGGGTATAGATGTTCGTGGCCTGGAGAAAGTAATGGGTAAACGTCCCTTGTCATGACTAAAAGGGGAGCTCCAACTATTAACTCTCTAGTCTGAGAGTTGTCATGTGTTGGGGAGACTGTTGGGGAGACTGTTGTAACGTCATTACTGCTTGACTGTCACTATGTTTACATTATTGTGCCCTATAAAAGATGGTCCTCCGGCCTTCAGAGCGGAGAGAGACATGATTGAGACCTAAGCCTGGTGTTGTGTTGTTTTTTATTGAAGGATTGCATTCTTTCAACCCTATAGCTGAATCTCTCAACCCTTCCCCAGTGTGTGACTATTGGCTTTAACAATGGTATCCCCTGCACTTCCACCAGTGGACTACGAGTTTTACATTCCATCTTGTCTACCTGTTGTAGCCAAATAAACGTAAAGGATCCACACATCTAGGACTCATAGCCAATTTAATGGATTAGCAGCCTACTTATGCAAACCTACAGGTGTGGCATAGTTATGATGGCGCTTGGGGCGTATGCGGGTTCATGTAAACAGAAACTTTTTTTGAAAACGACCTTGTGTGTACAACGTTATTTTTGAACGGAGGGGCAGAAATATTCTCTATTCTGTAATTACCCAGCTATGTGTAAATGTGGTCTTACTCTTAGTCACTCCGTTTATGAAGAGACGGACAAAACACTTTCTTCATCACTGGTGATTCAAAAACTGAGAACATAAGAACCATGCTACAGCGTAACATCCTAATAGCAGCCTGATGCAAACTATGGAAGAAGAGATAGACGTGATGGGGTAACGACAGCGCTACGACTACTACTCGATCGGCCAGTGCACCCATGGCTAAGGCCACATTAAACCCAACATTTCATCACACTACTAGAAATACTACTACTACTAGTAGTAGACGAGTTGAGGGCCTCTTTAATTAAGGATGCAGCCTCACGCTGCAGTCTTCTGGGACATTCTGGCATCTTGATTTATTTAAATAATGCTCAATAACTTTCATTAAACTAAATCTGGCGCTTGGCATGCATAAACGCCAAAATTAGGTATCCCTCTGGATCGAATAGAGCCTGATCGACTGGTTGAGCCTGCCTGGTGTGTAATACTGTTCATTCACCAATCAAAGGCTTTAACGGGGGATGACTGATTTATTTTGCTGCAAGCAAGTTACACCGTGGATAAATGTAAGTATAAATAAATATATGTACGTATAAATAAATAAATGTAGGTATAAATAAATAAATGTGAACACATGAAAACGTAAATATATATATATATACACACACGAGTTCATGTAACATTTATATATTTAGTATCTCATTTTATTCATTTTGTTATCTAATTATGTATTTATCCAAGTATTTAACCATTCATTTATTTATTTAGTTTTGGCCCCGATAATCCTCCATACACGTCAACCATTCCACTACCACTTATTTCATGTATAGCGCCACCTAGTTACAAATGAAAAAGCAAAAATGGAGTCTTGTAAAACATTTTAATTGTAAGTTGACAAGGTCAGAACTGCACGAAATCGGAGGTGTGGGATCATTATGACACCTTCTGACTGCACGTTAAGTTTCGTGGAATTCCGTTCACGGGGGGGCATGCAATAAATTGATTTATATGATTATACACCAACTGGCCTGTAGGTGGCGCGACACAGTTTTCTTCGAATATCCCGAGAACCGTAGGGCCTTGGAGGGCCAAATTGTTCTTGTATGTTTGTGTCAAGGGGCCATGTCAACACATACCATAACCAGTCATTACATGTATAGCGCCACCTAGTTAAAAATTAAAAAGCAAAAATTAGGTGTTTTAATCGAATATATGTCAAAGTGCTCGAAAAATTACCAAATTTGCCAGGGACATCAAGCCTGTAACCGTCCATCTTCGGTAGAGTTTTTGTCCATGGATGAAGCAAAATGGCTCTGTAGTCCCCCTAGAACATTGCAAAAACCCCTGCGCATTGGGGTTATTTTGGCGTAGCTTGACTGAATTCGGTACACATCTTCATCATGCTTGGACTCACCAAAAAGTCTCTTGACGCCATGGTGGCAGGTCCCACAGGAAGTCGGCCATTTTGAGTGGAAGATGCGTTTTGACGGCGTTTGCACACCTCGCATCTGATCGAACTCCTCCGACAGCTTTAATGGTAACGCCTTGAAATGTGGTCTGGCTACTCTTTAGCCATGGGCGACTAAAAGTTATATTGGATTTTCTCATTCTCAAGGTGTGGGCGTGGCAGACCCTCAAACTTTGCCAACTAGTTAGTTCTTGCCACAAAACACAAAGTCTCTTATAACTCTTGCGAACATTGTTTGATCCAGAGAAAATGTCCTAGGGTGGACGCTGGCCCGAACCAGTACATATGCCTGTACATATGCCTGACTGATATCACCTATAGCGCCACCTGTTGGTGGTTGGAAACTTCACTTTGTTTCCACATCTCGCATGTGATTGAATTTATGTGACCTGTTTTAGCAAACTACATTACAAAAGAAAAATATACCAAAACAATCCACAAAAAAGTAGTACACAAAACATTACATTACCAAATCATCAAAATCTATCACAAATAATTCCTTTAATACATAAAAATGAAACACAAACCAATTTACACACACAAAACACATAAAAACTCACAAACACACTGACAACCATGACTCATTCTTTGTTAAAACCTACTGAACAGTTTGGCGATCATATTTTGTAACGCTTTGCATTACGTCTAGTTTTTAACAGTTTTTATTAGTAGCCATACTAGTTGATATCAACGCATTACGCTGTATTTTGCGAATTTACCTTAGCAACATGTCCACAGATAGAAGTTGGACAGTGGTGTTTATACAACAAGAATAAACATGAAACACAAACAAGTTTGTATTGAGTCCAATAACATATTGAAAAGAACACATTTTTTGCACAGAAAACAATATGGATGATTGCATGTCTTGTGCTGATTTGACTTTTGGTGCTTTTCCTTTTGTGGACAAAAGGCTGAATGCACTTCCCCACTTTTGTGGACAAAATAAACTCTGCCCATGTTCGATATGTCAACAATTCTGCTATATCACGGAAAGAGTGATCTTAAGCCCAATACAACCTGCGAGTCCGCAAGTTGCCTTATAGCTGTGCAAGGTATTTCTTGTGAAGAGTTGATGGCAGTAACAACTAAAGGAGATTGTGCAAACTCTTATAAAGATGTTGCAAGATTGCACAGAAAAAACACATTCACATGAAATGCATCAAAAGGGTGTCGACAGTTTGACCTCTGGCACCTAAACATGTGAAAACCTGTTGCATTGTATGATACTGTAAAAAAAATTGAATCCCAAGTACACTGATAATACTTGTTACTTAACAGTTAGACACCTGGGCATCTTTTTGGTTGGTACATTTTGAAAGGGTCTTTTCACAACAATCTAAGAGACATAAAAAAGGAAGCAGAAGTTTTGCAAATGCACAGAAGCAGCCTGAGGGGGGAGGAGAAGTGAAAGTCCTCTCTATGGCAGAGGTGGTGTAGACAAACACACTCTGAAATTAACCTCTGCATTTAACCCATCCAGGGAAGTGACACACACACACACATACAGTGAAGTGAAGTAACACTAACCCGGAGCAGTGGGCTGCCATTGGCGGCGCCCGGGGAGCAGTGATAGGGGTTAGGTGCCTTGCTCAAGGGCACTTCAGCCGTGGATGTGGGCATGGGAGAGCAGTGGTCTACCACTTCCCCCGCCCACATTTTTCCTACTGGTCGGGGATCGAACCGGCCACCCTTCGGTTTCCGGCCTGAAACCCTAACCAGTAGGCCACGGCTGCCCCTTGAGAAGGAGTCCAATGGAAGCCCAGGACAGTGCAGACAAAAGCAGGGGCTATTTCAGAGCAGGGGCAGGCTTTGAGGGAAAGCATTACAAAACCTGAACGAGAAATTATTCAATAATGCTATCAGATTTAGAGACCAGCTTGTGAGAAAAACTCCATAGGCTCCCAGTGAACACAGTGAAACCCTTTCAGATGGTTCAGAATGTGGCGACACTTCATGAATTGAATGGAATTGAGCTCAGTCATACAGACTTGGGCCCCTTCAGTTGGTTCCTCCAAGGTCCCTGCATTATAGACTGTTCTATTTGTGGCTCTCCAATGGTGGAATGATCAAACGCTATCAGAGCTGGGGTGTCCCTCTCTATCTTCAAGAATCTAAAGACCTGTTGCGAGAGACCTGTTGCGTTCCTTTCCTAACACCTCTAACCCCCTAACATGCCCAACCAGCATTCCAGCCTTTCACTTTCTCTTATTGAATAGATTCACTACTCCATACTGTACGGAGGCTTGAGTGTTGTTCCTCACTTGTACCTGGCTTTGGATGCAGGCGCTGGATATTCCAATGCAGTCACTGGAACATGGTTTTACTTTATCCATGTTAACAATGCAATGGCTGGCAACAGGTTTTCCCATGTTGCATGTTGCTTTTTCCCATAATCTGTTTCAAACAGTCGCTGCTTGTCACGGTCATCCAGGCTCTCCCACAGTGTAATTAATCTGCTGGCTTGGTGGTTGCTGAGAAACAGAGAGGTCTGCTCCCGTAGCCCCACCAGGTACTCAGCAAGCCTGTCCACATGCTGGTATCCAGGCACATCTTGGTCATCAACAGCCTATGCAAATGACAAAAAAAATGGCACTGACCTTTAATGACACTTTATTGCAGCAGTGGATTTAATAAAACATGTGCAAACGTGTACTCAATGATAGTGAAGAGTATGGCTCGTATTTATAAGCTTACGTATTCTAAAATGATCACACTGATGCTTACCTCAGCTTCTGAGTCACTATCAGCCTGAGAGGATGAACTCGAGGCTAGAGTGGCTGAACTGGAGGCCATTCCAGATGTGCCTGGAACTGGTGTGGATGTGTCTGGAGCCAGAGTGAGGGTGGATGTGTCAGGAGCCAGATTGAGGGTGGGTGTGCTGGGAGCCAGGGTGAGGGTGGGTGTGCCGGGAGCCAGGGTGAGGGTGGGTGTGCTGGGAGCCAGGGTGAGGGTGGGTGTGCTGGGAGCCAGGGTGAGGGTGGGTGTGCTGGGAGCCAGGGTGAGGGTGGGTGTGCTGGGAGCTGTGGTGTAACACACAGTGGATGTCACAGGAGCCACAGGAGATGTGGTGCTTTGCATGCTGGAGATGCTGAGGGCCAGACTGGCAAGACCAGATGTACCCGTTGGAGGACCAGGATTCGGAGAGTTCGCTGAATCCTGAAGGGCCTCGATGTCCAGCACTGTGGGGTCATCTGAAATGTCAGCAAAGCCCTCGTCATCCTCCAAGTTTTCCACCACATCGTGCTCCTCAATTAAATGGGCCGTCTCCTCGGAATCAGGGTGCATGTCCTGTAGAGCCTGACAAGTCTGCCTGAACAGGTACTGCATCCCTATGAGCTCTCCTGAAACAAAAGAGGTTAAGTGGATTTAGGGGTTTAATCAATACCAGGTGAGGAACTTTAATGAACAGTTAATAAAATATTGTAAAACCGATTTCAATTACCAATGTATTAATAAAAGCTTACCAGTGTAACGTGAGGGCGGACTGAACTCTGGTACCAGCTTACTGCCGAACAGCGATTCATAATCTCTGTTCACACAGTGAAGCAGTTCACCTGAGTAGCTGCACAAAGGTGATGGTCCAGTAGCCAGAGCCGCACCCGCACGGTCCTGGTTCCACCTATGCAGTCCTTCCAGGAGATAAATCTGAAAGTTCAGACTGTTGGCACTTGTTCCTGGAAAAAACATTAAATAATAAATTATGAAATATTCTTGCACTGTACAAATTATACACATGAGCCTACATGTGACAGCCACAAACCTGGTATGAAGCGGTTTAGATGGAGATGGAATGACTAGAGATGTGGAGCCTCTGGCACATCTGTACACAGGAATCTGTAAACCTCCCTTTGTAAGCTCCCTTGTTTTGATGTATAGAGCGACACCTGGTGGGTCCTGGATGCACTTGACATGCCTTCTCTGGACACTCCAGATGCGCTCCATCCTTTCCTGATCAAGCAAGGGAACTCCAAGGGTGTCCCTGCCAGTGGTACCCATGAGCATCTGCAGCAGCTCCTCCAGCATCCGAGTGGTGGTCTCCTCACCACGGGTCCTCCGCCGGCAATGGAGAGTCAGCTCGTCCCTGGTCAGATGCGTGTTGATGTCACTGTACACCAAGCCATGTGATTGAAGCTGCAGGGTTTTTGCTTTGCGCAACAGAGCTAAATCAGCTGCATCCCACTCAAATATGCACGCTGATAGGCGTGACATAAAAATAGGGAACAACTGATGAGCATCTGTTGTGCATCCCAGGGCAATTCGACACATGTAGTGCCAGATATCCAGCCTTACAATAAGGTCTGGCCAGCCGCTGAATCTGGCCTTCAGCTTGGTCTGCCCTGCCTCAACACAGCAGCCACAGTCCACATATAATGCAACTGGGGAAGCCACACCAGCCTGCTGGTATCTCCTCACCAGGCCTGCTGCCATGAGGTCAAGGCCAGCTCCCTCCTGAGCGGTCATCACACTCATGAGTATCTGACCATACTCATTTCCCACAGAGGTGAGCCAGAGTCCTGTGCCCTTGGCTGTTCCGGCTAGCTTTTTGGTGATCTGAAACACATAAAATGTATAGGCCCACTGTGAGCAGAATTCCGAAATTCTGAAATACAGGCAGTAGTTCATTTCAGTGGCCTATTTTAAAGAAATTAAGGTCCCCTAACCTTTTTTGTTGAATCCATTTTTAGAATGGTGCCGTGGGTCGATGTCAATCCTCCAGCCTTGTCAAAATTTCCTGGCTGTAAACGGACAGGAGCCACTTACAGCTCGGCACCACAGCAGGCTCCGGAGGCTTAGAGAATGTGACTGGCAACAGTCCTGGACGCCGGAGGAAGTCCTTACAATCGGCGGTGAACCTCGCTACACGTTGAAGCCACTCCTCTGTGTGGCTCTCCCTCAGCTGTTTTAAAACCCGTGTTGGGCTTTTACCCTGGCCTCTCTCCCGCAGCAGCCGGATGACTCGGATGTCACATGCAAACCTGGGTCATAAACAGATATGTATTAGTGAGAATGCTTTACATATTTCTATTTGACAAGGCAAGAGAGACAAGAAACATTACTCACTTTTTGGTGAGGATAATGCTGAATTCTCCTCTGTGAGCCAAGTCCAGTTGCGTAAGGACAGCCTGGCTTGAGGACAGATGGGTACATTTGCATTTGGTGCATATTAGAGACTCTGTCACCATCAGGTAGATCCGGTCCAAGTCCAGGACCCGCCGTGCCCTCTTGCTCAGGCCTGATCCTGTGAGTTGATGATGCCCACAGGCAGGGTTCGGACAGACCAACTTGAATTTCCACAACTTGTAGGGCATCCAGACAAGAAGGGAGTGAGCAAAAAAGCGGTCTGGAACAGGAGCCTGGTGGTACAGATTGGCTGGCTGTGGTGGATTGTACCAGAGCTGCAGGTTGTCTTGCAGTTCTAGTTTTCCTTTGGGCCCCACCTTAAATAGGCTCTTCAGAATCCATTTGTGGTCTTCACACACTTACACTCTGAACCAGACCAGGAGTTCAGCACAAACAGTTGCCGTTTATAACTGATTGAATACTCTTTAATAATCTTTGTGTGTAGAAATACAAATACTTGAACTGTATTTGAAAAGTGACTGTAATTGAATAATTACTCACTGAGACAGCAGCGCTGGCTGGAGAAGTGGTACTGCTTTCGGTGGGGATGGTGACTTGGCTCTGTAAAATAAGAGCATACATAACAATGAATACAATACACTACACTACATCATGTGTAGGTTCAATCAATCAGTCTCTATTCAAACTGGGTCAATCTATTTACCTGGGTTGGTTTTCTAGCTAGGCTTAGATTTGGCCTGGCCGCAGAAACATGAGCACCACCAAATCTTGACTTGTTCAACTGAAAAGCAACAAGGCAAACGCCTGTGTCGTGAGAGAACTATATTGACAAATTATCATTCAGTGAACAAAATGTAAAATATTTATGGTCAATTTATGAGGCCAAATACCATTAAAATATGTGGGGGTGGGTGCTTACGGCCCACAGACACCAGCAATGAACCTAAGGCCCTTTGGCCAGGACTTTGACTGGCTGCTGCTGTCTGCTGCCCTGCAGTGCCTTGAACCGGACCCACTGCTGCCGACTGCTGCCCTGCAGGCCCAGTAGGACTTTGCCTGGCTGCTGCCGTCTGCTGCCCTGCAGTGCCTTGAACCGGACCCACTGCTGCCGACTGCTGCCCTGCAGGCCCAGTAGGACTTTGCCTGGCTGCTGCCGTCTGCGGCCCTGCAGTGCCTTGAACCGGACCCACTGCTGCCGACTGCTGCCCTGCAGGCCCAGTAGGACTTTGCCTGGCTGCTGCCGACTGCTGCCCTGCAGGCCCAGTAGGACTTTGCCTGGCTGCTGCCGTCTGCGGCCCTGCAGTGCCTTGAACCGGACCCACTGCTGCCGACTGCTGCCCTGCAGGCCCAGTAGGACTTTGCCTGGCTGCTGCCGTCTGCGGCCCTGCAGGCCCAGAGGCAGTACTTGCTCCAGTTGGCTGTAGAGACATCACAAATTAGTTTGCATATTGATACACACACACACACACACTTTTTGAGTCTTGAATTGACCAGTGTTAATCCACAAACACAGTGAGTGTGGAATCCACAAACACACGCCCTTACTAGACCAAACAAAGACCTCTGTCCTTGTGTCTGCATTGGACATTTTTCAATCTAGAAATAAAAGTTATACAATTGTTTGAGTTTTCATTTTCGTATGTGTAGTCACAGAGATATGATGTAACTGATTTGCTTTTTACATTTGGATTTCCTTGTGGGAACATTGCCTTTTATCCTATTTAATACATGTTATAATGACTTAATAACAATAAATACATTATACTGTGCCATGTATATAGTCATACCCTTTGATACAGCTCGTACCACTTCTTCTGCCTTGGTGCTGGCTTGTTCCCCCCCCCCCCCCCGGCAGGCCAGGATCCAGTGCTGGCAAACTTTCTCAAACGTGCCAACCATTCTGATTCTGACATTGCCTTGTGTGACTTCACAGATTTTGCCTTTGGTGACATAGTAATTGCACATTGTTTTTAATGAATGAAAATAACATAAATCCATGAAGAGCAGACCATCTTCCCTGTAATAGTATTAGCCCTATTCTCCACACAGGTGAACCCCCCTCCTCACCACTGTCTCCCTTTCCTGCCATTACCTGTACAACCTCTCAATATTTCGTTTATACATCTGAATTTAAGCGATTGTGCATAAAATACTCTTATTCACAGTCAAAACATTTCGTTATCATTCATTCATAGTCCACGTAAAAGCACCCTTAATATAGTTAACGTTATTTGACGAGGACTAGCGTAATTCCAGTACAGATAACAGAGTGATTATAAGATAGCTATATAGCTAAATAAATCGAAATGACAACAACAGGAATAATTACTTCAATACTTCAATACTTCAAGTTATATCGTACAAGACTAACAGATTATATTAGCAGACCAAAGGCATGAGCGAAAGCGAAATTGCAGTCAGAGAAAGCAGCTTAGGTAAAAAGCTAGCTAAACCAAGGGGAAATGACTTCAATAATTAAAGTAAATACGATCTGCAGGTATACGATTTATGTTATTGTCATGCATTTAAAAAATAATTGTATGCATCTATGTCGCCAAAAGCAACATCTCTAAAATATAGCGACATTTTAGTCAGATAAATTATAGCGTTTTAAAGGTAGAAAGCTAGCTATACACAAAACAATTATCCCATTCAGCAGTGTAGTTAATGTGTAAATACTCACCATGTCGACAAATTTCCTCGGTTTATTTAACTTGAAACAGCTTTAGAGGGAGGCTTGCTTCCTTGAAGTTGTTTGAATTACGGACGCATCTTCTGGCTATTTGAGCTATCCAGAGGTTTGCATTTTCGATTTGCCCGCCCCCCCATCCAGGTCCAGCGTCAGCTAAGTGACGTCGCCTGACGTCGCGCTCCAGCATTTCTGCCGTGCGTGCTGCCCGACGGCGCTCTCCAGGATTTCTGCCGTGATTGGTCAATTGTTATCAACTCTGCAAACTGGTGCGAACGTGATTGGCCAAATCTTTTCAGAATCTTTTCAGGTCTAAAAAAAATTAGCCGGTCGTGTAGTCGGCAGCTGGGGCTGTTAACCAGAAGGTGGCTGGTTCGATCCCCAACCAGAAGGACATTTTTTTTTTGCTGGTCCATCATAAGAGAGTCACTGTTACTCATTTTTCAGGCAATTGGGAACATAACTGACATTCAGAATACAAAAGGGACATTTGAGAATAATAACTGAAAAAAATTCTGTTTTTTTTGCCTAAGTCCATACTGGTGCTCTCCCTTTGTGTGTTTGACCCTCAGTGACCTTTAATAGACGGCAGGCATATGGGGCCTACTCTGGTACATAAGTTAGCCATGTGGGCTCTCTGTGACTTAAAACAAGACACAGAGCAGTCATCGCTGCTGGTGTGTGACCCTCAGCAAAATTAAGATTCAAACTTTGTTTTATTTAGATATATTAAAAAATAGCAAATACAACACACAAACAAACACAAACAATTCCAAACATAACCACACACGGCGAACGTTGTGTGTGTGTGTGTGTGTGTGTGTGTGTGTGTGTGTGTGTGTGTCTATGTGTGTCTGTGTCTGTGTCTGTGTGTATGTGTGTGTGTGTGTGTGTGTGTGTGTGTGCGCGTGCACATTAGGGATTTGGGGGTTAACTGCAGCTGGAACCTGCCTCCTCCACTACGCGCATTCTTCTGGGTAGGACCCGGTTTCTGTTGAGGGCCCGGCGTCTGAGGACCCGGAGATGCTGCCTTACCAACTCCAATTCCCTCCTGGAACTTTCCAGTTTGTCCTGAAGAGATTTTCTTTGTTTTAGAAGGATTTTGCAGGACTCGCAGCACACTCGCAGAGTCATATCTAAACAACACAAAAAACATTCTGGTAATGGTAAAAATCTTAGATAATATGACACACACACACACACACACACACACACACACACACACACACACACACACACACACACACACACACACACACACACACACAAACACACACACACACAGCTCCCCTCCCACCTCCCCCCTGGCTGACTGCCACACAGCTTTTCCAGCCACTAACCATCTAACTAATAGTTACAACTCAATAGCTAAACATACTTGTAATAACAGAACACTCACCGTCTTGAAAACTCACTGCAATCTTGAAAGAAATGTCTCTGAAATTTGTCTTTAAGAATCTTGCTGCTCCACTCTCCAGCTCTTTCTCCCACAAAATGGCGACAGAGTAGGTCAGGCTTATATACTGGGGAGAGATTCTGAGAGGCGGGTTCAGGCTTTGCTTCAGGGGGACTCTTGAAACAGTCAACAGAGGAATTTGAGGAATTTGAGGGTGCCTTGAAACTTTCTCGTGTGTGTGTGAAAGAGAGAGAGTTGTGTGTGTGTGTCTGTGTGCCTGTGTGTGTGTCTGTGTGTCTGTGTGCCTGTGTGTGTGTCTGTGTGCCTGTGTGTGTGTGTGTGTTGTCTTTAGGTGTAAATGCAAGCTGAGTGCTGATGTAAATGGCTGAATTCCTAGTGCTATGAGAGCTGCAGTGGTAGCACAGGAAGAGATGACAGATTTCTCCTCCTTTTCTGTCAGAGGCAACCGTGGCCTACTGGTTAGGGTTCAAAAAAAGAGGGGGAAGAGGGAAAAAGGGAGAAAAGAGAGGAGAAAAGAAGAGAGGAGGAAGGAGGAAGAAAATGTGGGTGTTTCTGCATCCATACCTATCTGAGAAATGCATTTCTAACTGCTTTAACAATATTTGGACCCATACCTGGTTTTGTCTGCAGATGGGATACGAACCTACGATTTGGGAATTATGAGTTCCGTTTTTTTCACATCCTCTCCGCGGATATTTATATCAAATTAAGAGCTCCATAAGTGCATTTCCCATAACTTACAGAACACATAAAATTAGTATAATTGACACAATAGGACACAAATCAGCAACATAAAAAACTATTAATGAGAACACATAACTCAACAACCCCACTATATTTCTATCTAAATTTAAACAATTGTCTCATACAAATACATTTGTGTTCTTTATGTGTAATAATTATTTATTTCTTCTCCCACATACTGTCATGACTTTGAACTTCTGTCGTCACGGCTTTTGTCATTGGCGACATCTAGTGGCCTAAAAACTTGTTTTATTATTTTCCTTTGTCCTCCTGTGCCACACCTGATTTATATTATTGTTATCAATCAATTACCCTTGTAGCTAGAGTATAAAAACCCTGTATTAGCTTGTCATGTCATCGCGACGTTTGCCCAGACACTCCTGTCCCGTGTGAACACTACTCCCAAGTGAGAATTCTCCTGTGCAGGGTTTTGCGTGGTTCTCGCCACGTTTCGCTGTCTCTCTAACAGCGGTCTCTGGAACTCTTTATTCTTTTTCTCCCGTGGGTGAGCTAGAGCTACATTTTCGTTAGCTTCCTTTGTTAGGCCTTTTTTTGCCATTCTGACTGTTCTTTTGTGCATTGGATTACTACCTTTTGGAAACTACTTTTGCGTTTGGATTATTCCCTGTTGGAGATCTTCTGTGCTTTGTATTCCACTTCTCATTTTTGCTGTCGACGTCTTCCCTTCTTATTATTGACTGTTTGACGAAAAACTAATAAACCAAAGTTTTGAGTTTATCTCTGCGTCTGGGTCCTCACTAGCCTACTGGGTTAGTCACTGGTTATTTGGTGCATTGTTACCACGCCAGCGACCTGGGTTCGCATCCCGATCCTGCTAACCTAACACATACCTGTACCTGAAGAACCAGAATGTCCACTGCCAAGGGATCATCACATGCAGATCTTTCCATAATTCAGTGTATATCATTTTTATTGACTAGTTAATAACATGCAATGTTACTTTTATTAATGTTGTCCTTGGCATCATCCCTGTATATTATTTTTCATCATCATCATTATTATTATTATCATAACTGTTATTATTGTAATCTGTGTGCTGTTGTAACACACATTGTCATTGAAAAACCCCCTTGTACAGCAACACTCAGGTCACAGACAACACTCAGAATCAGAAATGGTTATACAAATGTGTATTTGCCACAAGGAGACTGGATACAAGACTGTAGGCACAGAGCCACCGTACATAGAACCCCACTAGGCGATAGGCATAAACACCACTAATAGCCAACCATGTATAACATAAAAGCATCCACACAATGTCCACACAAAAGCATGATACCGCCTTCCCCCCAAAAGGTATTATCAGTTTGCAATACTAAAACCACGCCCCACATATAAAATCCACAGAAAAAAAAACACAGCAATAGTGTCCCACACCAAAGAGGAGTTAGCCAAATCCAGTATACAATCCACACAGCAAGTTGCTACCGGCCAGTGTGGCAGGGACCCGCTTTGTCACTTTCAAGCATGGAGATGGATCTGCGCTGACCCGTCCACCAGGAACGCTCCCCAATAGCACTACGATGATGCGCAGCTCTCCCCCCACGAGGAATTTCCAACTACAAAGGGACACAATACAAACAAACAAACACTTAGAGCAGCCCATATGCCATTCAGTTGGGAGAACCAGTGACAAACCAAATGACCAGTGTGGTGGAAGTAAGAACCTCCCTTTTGCCTGGCAGCTGGAGAGTGTTGAGCAGTGTGTGAGTGTGTGTGTGTGCATGTGTTCTACCTGCATCTCTGTCTTTGTGTAGAGAGTTGAGGTGTGCGTGTGTACCTGCCTCTGTGCTTGTGTGCGTCTGTGTGTCGTTCCTGCATGTGCCTGTCTTCCTGTGACTGTGCGGCATGCGTGGGTGCCTGCTTGTGTCTGCGTGGCTCTCCTGCCTTTACCTCCACGGCGTGCCTGCCTGTGTCTGCGTGGCTCTCCTGCCTTTACCTCCGCGGCGTGCCTGCGTGGCGTGCCTGCCTGTGCCTGCGCGGCGTGCCTGCAAGCCTGCCTGCATGCATACACCTGGGTGTGTATCTGTGTGTGTTCGGTGCCTGTGTGCGTCTGTTTGTGCGTGCGTGTCTGCCTACCTGCATCTGTCTGTGCATGCCCGGTGGTGGGTGTCTGTGCGTCCTGGCCTGCATGTGCCTGCCTGCCTGTGACTGCGCAGCGTGCGTGTCTGCCTGCCTGTGTCTGTGTGGCTCTCCTGCCTGTGCCTACGCGGCGTGCCTGCCTGTGTCTGCGCGGCGGGCCTGCAAGCCTGCCTGAATGCGTACACCTGGGTGTGGGTGTGTATCTGCGTGTGCTCGGTGCCTGTGCGCATCTGTTTGTGCGTGCGTGTCTGCCCACCTGCATATGTCTGTGCGTGCCCGCTTGTGTGTGTCTGTGCATCCTGGCCTGTATATGTGCATGCGTGTGTCTGAGCGTGTGTGCATGTTATACCTGCATCTATGTCTTGTAGGCCTTCTCTGTCTAGAGTCTGAAGCACTTCCCGGACAGCCTCTGGCTCTCCCTGCCTTCTGCTGGGCTGATGCTTTACAGAGACTGTCAGCAGCAACGACTCCACCCCGATACGGGGGTTTGACACCTGTAAACACAGACACACACACATTCAATTAGTTCCCTTGATATGAACTAAAGAGGCAGGAGGCAACAGCAACTCCAAATAAACTTGGTAGGTGTGTTACCTTCCTGCCAATGACAATCCACTCTGTGTCTGCCATTTCCTCGTGTGACTTTAAAGATGTTGCCTTTGGTGACATATGCATGCACATTGTTTTTAATGCATGACAATAGCATAAATGCAGGAACATGAAGAGCAGACCATCTACCTTGTTATATGAATAACCCTATGAAAAACACAGTGGTGGCAAAAGCCACATAGGCTATACTTTGTCCATGTTTGAAACACAGCTCATGAATTAACCACACTACATATTACTAACAGATAACATAAGCAAAGGATTTGCTGATGAGAACGAGTGAAATTCCATGACATCAACAGTGAGAGTAGCTACCTAAACATGTGTAAAAGAGACTGTATTCATATGACTACCTCCCAATAAATTCGTTTGTACATCTGAATTTAAACGATCGTGTAGAAAATACTGATTCACAGTCCAAACATTCTCATTCATTCATAGCACTCGTAGCTAAAAGCCTCCTTAACATAGCTTACTTCCAGTAAGATAAGGGAGTGTTTGTAACTTAGCTATATGGCTAAATACATCGATACGACAACATAAAACAACAGTGATTGTAGAAACCTAAACATTTGTAAAAGAGCCTGTATTCATATGACTACCTCCCAATACATTATTTTATACATCTGAATTTAAACGATCATGAAGAAAATACTGATTCACAGTCCAAACATTCTCATTCTCATTCATAGCCCTCATAAGCCCCCATAATATAGCGAACTTCCAGTCATAAGGTAGTGTTTTTAAAGTAGGTAGATGGCTAAATACATGGATACGACAACATAAAACAACGGGTGAAATGAATTATAACTTAAGTTATATCATACAACACTAACAATTAACATTAGCAATGGAAACGCTGATGAGAACTAACGAAATTCCAGTCCGATAACAGAGTGTTTATAGCGAAATTCCAGTCGGATAACCAAGAGTGTTTGTAAGGTTGAAAGCTAGCTAAACATTAGAGGTTAAATTGGTTCAGTATCTAACAGCAGTGTGTTAAATGTGTTAATACTCAGCAGGTCAAGATAATCTGCCTCGGTTGATTGCCCGTAGTTTAACTTCACTCTTTGAATTACCTGCACGTAGAGAAATGCTCGCCCCTCCAGCATTTCTCCTGACGTTGCTCTGCAGGATTTCTGCCGTGATTGGTCAATTGTTCTCAACTCTGCAAACTGGTGTGAACGTGATTGGCCAAATCTTTTCAGAATCTTTTCAGGTCCAAAAAAAATTAGCCGGTCGTGTAGTCGGCAGCTGGGGCTGGTAACCGGAGGGTGTCCGGTTCGATCCCTGACCAGAAGGAAAAATGAGAAAATTACTAATTTTTCAGCTTTTTGCTGGTTTTTATATGGTTAAAAAGGGACGTTTGGGTAGGGACAATTGGGAACATAACTGACATCTGAGGCACTTTTGGGACATTGGGGTTTCCGAGAATAGTGCATGTTCGTCGGACTGACTATTTTGGCTCGGGGGGGTCTACCATGGAGCTCGCGCCACTACCCCCAACTTTTTGGGACAATTGAGAACATAACTGACATTTGAGAAGAATAAAAACCACAGTAACAGTGACTCTCTTAAGGTAAAGTAACAGTGAATCTCTTAAGGTTTATATTTTGCTGGTTTAACCGGCCGGGTTGGGAGTTCTTTCTGTGGGGCAGCCGTGGCCTACTGGTTAGGGTTTAGGGCTGGTAACCGGAGGGTTGCCGGTTCGATCCCCATTGGGACATTTGGGTAGAGACAGTTGGGTTAGGACAATTGGGAACATAACTAACATTTGAGGCACTTTCGGGACATTTGGGTTAGGACGTTTGGGAACAAGCCTTGCCTGCTTTGTGACATAGTCCGATCTCGAGACAATCGGACATTGCCTCATGAAAAAAGCTTAAATCAAAAATCTTTGTCGCAAAAAATTCCAAGGGAATAGGGGGACGAAAATGTTGTGAGAAATGCTTGGAACCTGTACCATCACGGTAGCATAGCGGGTAGGGCACAGCACTACGAACGTGAGAAGCACCGGTTCAAAACCCGTTAAGTGCAAGATATACAATATCACCTGAAAGCCACCGGTTCGATACCCGCTTCGATTCCCAGGTTACTGAATAGCTCCCCTTGTATCAGAATAAGCCTGACTCTCTATGAACACAAGTAATTCTATATTCCCTACGAATCACCCACACTGGATCCTCCTCCACATTCAATAATTTATTATTTGGAGGCTAAAACTTTTTTGTGCTGAAAGGCAGCTTACTATTTATAATTTAGTTGTACTTAATATGTATAATGTTGCTGGCAACCATGTTATTAAAGCAATAAGGTACTCGAGTCAGTACGGTATTGTCAATAATGTACTTGTACATGTACCGGTACCCTAGGGACAGTTGGGTTAGGACAATTGGGAACATAATTGACATTTGAGGCACTTTCGTGACATTTGGGTTAGGACGTTTGGGAACATAAATGACATTTGAGAACTATAAATACAAAACCTAAATTTTTGATGAATGAAAGTATTGATGAACCTGAAACCCCACCCCTCCCCTTAATTGAGGGATGGGCTTTCGAATGAACCCACCCTAAAGATGCTATGTGCTTCGAGAAAAGAGATACAATGATTTAAACTTTTTGGCCTGAAGGGTTCTAAGGTTTTTCATATATTACTTTGGCCATGAGGGTCACACAGGGATGCAACCACTATGTACCCCCACTAAAGTGACCATGGCCTTTCCAACGAGCCTAATGTTGTTTGTGCCTAATGTAGTTTGTGCGTCCTTGCCTTGCAGAGATACTTTAATGCCAGAGGTCACATTTTATGGACTCATAAATCTAGAATGGAGGGTAGAGCGGTCACAATTCTTATGCCGCTACCCTAATTCAATCATTTCCTTTCCAACGAGACCATGTTCAACCTTGTACGTTATTGCTGGACCGAGGGAAGGGAAAGGTACAACCTGGGACCATGGGACATTTGAGTCACTCTTGGGACATATGGGTGCCCGAGAATGGTGCATGGTCGTCGGGCTGACTGTTTTGGCTTGGAAGGGTCATGGAGCCCTCGCCACCACCCCCAACTTTTTGGGACATTTGAGAACATAACTGACATTTGAGAAGAATAAAAACCAAGGAAAGTAACAGTGACTCTCTTAAGGTAAAGTAACTACTAGTCTCTTCCATATATGCAGGGACGTTGCGTCTTTTGTCCAGGGAACACCGGTTCGAACGGCGAGACGCAGGAACCTTCCTATGGCTAACTCCGTCAGGGAACCTGTGGCCAAAACGAAACCAACGCAGGCTAGTCCGACCTTAGGCGCTATGCGACATAGTCCGATATCGAGGCAATCGGATATTGCCTCATGAAAAAACCTTAAATCAAAAATCTAATTTCCAAGGGTGGAGAGGTAAAAGCTTATGAGAAATGTTTGGGACATTTGGGGGGCTTTTGGGAAATTTGGGTAGGGGATTTGGGTTAGGACAATTGGGAACACATCTCAAACTGCAATCACTTTTATCACCACAGGATGGCAGAAGCGCTCCATCTTAAAACTCATTATTACTAATTTTTCACCTTCTCACTGGTTTTCTGAGAGTCATTATTCCATTATCCACCATAAGAGAGTCATAATTACTCCTTTTTCACCTTTACAAGCTTATGAGAAATGCTTGGGACATTTGAGGCACTTTGGTAACAGTAACAGTGACTCTCTTAAGGTAAAGTAACAGTGACTCTCTTAAGGTTTATTTTGTGGTATTTGGGCATGAAAAGCAATGTTCCCTTATGTCCCGTGGCTCTGAAGGTGGTCTGGGACATTAAGGCATAAAAAGCATTGTTCCCTTATGTCCCGTGGCTCTGAAGGTGGTCTGGGACATGAAGGCATAAAAAGCGGTGTACCCTTGTGTCCCGTGGCTTTGAATGTGGTCTGGTACATTTGTTCATATAAAGCGGTGTTCCCTTATGTCCCGTGGCTCTGAAGTTGGTCTGGGACATTTGGGCTTAAAAAGGATGTTCCCTTATGTCCCGGGGCTCTGAAAGTGGTCTGGGACATTTGGGGTTAAAAAGAATGTTCCCTTATGTCCCGTGGCTCTGAAAGTGGTCTGGGACATTTGGGGTGAAAAAGGGTGTTCCCTTATGTCCCACGGCTCTGAAGGTGGTCTGGGACATTTGGGGTTAAAAAGGATGTTCCCTTTTGTCCCGTGGCTCTGAAGGTGGTCTGGGACATATGGGCAAAAAAAAGCGGTGTTCCCCTTTGTACCGTGGCTCTGAAAGGCCTTTCGGAGGATTTTTGGGGCCTGTGGTGTCTTTTTTGGGGT
>NC_137915.1:31317899-31400399 GCF_963457725.1 Sprattus sprattus | reverse complement strand
TACTTCTCTGATTAAGAATTTCTTAAGAGGGCAAAGTGGGTCAGTATATAATAATTTATTATAACAAGCACAAGTTACTTAATTACAGTACATCCAATCAAGTATGAAAATGAAGAACTAAAGCTAACCTAAAGAATACTTAGTCTAAAATACTACACGAAACATAAAAACACTTAAAGAACATGAACATACCTAGCTGCTGCGAAATGACTATACTCACACGTGTGTGAGGGAGATCTGAAGACAGAAGACTCCAAGAGCTTTGTCTGTCTTACCCTTAAATACCCATTTTCGTCCTGCATCTAAACCTAATGATAACCCCCCTTAACAGGATGTTTCTCAAGATGAGATTCACACATTAACAACCAAATGGAGGGAATTCCCTCCCCCTCTATTCAGGGGCATCTTCGCCCTCTCACAGAGGCCAAAAGGATCAAGTCTCTGTTACCTATGTTTTCCTTAATATATACAGCTGTAGAACTGAGACCATTTTCCCACTCAGATTGAGACCATTAAAATGAGTCCAAACATCATGCAGAAATCACTTTCTAATATCACATTAAGTTTGACCCTCTCATCCTCATTGTCCTGTTCCTAGTTTTGACCAACAGGAACAGAGATCTGAGATAAGAGTCTCTGCAGGGGGCTGGGAAGATCAACACAACACCAACACAACAGGGCACCATAAAACAACCCCCAGTCCCACCAAATGACTTAATTAACAGAAGAATAATGCCATCTGTGATTTTCCACTTCAAAGAGCCATTTCATCCTTACACCAGTCAGCGCTCGTTTGCATGTATTAGCTCTGGAATTGCCACAGTTATCCAAGTACGGGTGGGAGCGATCAAAGGAACCATAACTGATTTAATGAGCCATTCGCAGTTTCAATGTCACGCCGTGTGCACTTAGACATGCATGGCTTAATCTTTGAGACAAGCATATGTTACTGGCAGGATCAACCAGGTAGCTGCAGACAACCGGTGCAGAGCGGTGACCTCCCCGAAGGGAAGCCGCCACCCCCGTGGGAGTGTTGTGCATGCAGAGAGGTGTGGACCAACTCTGAGCGAGAGGGTACCGGGAGGACTTGGAGATAGCGTTTCAAGGCAGACCGGGGGGTTGGGGCAGTGAGTAGCCGGAGCCAACATCGCCTTTCCCGCCGCGGCCACCTGCTTCGGACGGCTCGGGTAGACGGGGCGTCTGAGTCTCGCTAGAGAGGGGTTCCGCGCGGTGACAGAGAGATCCGTAGAGCCCTCGGCGTCCCCGGCCTGGAGGCTGACCGCGGTGGCGGGGAGGTGGGACCTGTGAGACAGGGTGCCTCCCCTGGCGGGTCACGGTTTCCAATCGGTCAGAAGGTATAGGAGAGGAGAGGGAGGAGAGTGTGGTCAACAGTCCGCTTCAAACCGCTTGAAAATCGGACACTCAGAGGCTGAGTTACCTCTCGTGGGACTTTTTTTATTTAAGTCCACTTTTTTAGGGTGCTCTCGATTTCGCGCCGTCACCGGTGGCAAAACCTCTTTCTGTGATCCTCCAGGCCTTAGGGGGATTTTCAGAAGGTGTCCGAGAAAGGTGCATGGTCGTCGGACTGACCGTTTTCGGTCGGGAGGGTATTTTGTGGAGCCCTCGCCACCACCCTCAACTTTTTCGTACCCATGGTTAACCAAAACCCTACCCATGGTTAACCAAAATGGACTTAGAAAAAATCCACAGTTTTCAGACCTCCAGAGGGGTAGGACCCTGCTCAAAGGTGTCCGAGAATACTGCACCTTCAGCGGACATGCCATGAGCCTCTAGACCCCTCTATATCCTCCAGGAGGACCAGGATTTGAGGAACATGTGTCCGAGAACAGTGCACCTTCAGCGGACTGGCCCTGAGCAGCTACACCCCTGGTTACATCCTCCACAGGCACCAGGATGTGACAGAATGTGTCCGAGAATAGGTCACCTTCAGCGGACATGCCTTGAGCCTCTAGACCCCTACATATCCTCCGGGAGAGGGAGGAGAGTGTGGTCAACAGTCCGCTTCAAACCGCTTGAAAATCGGACACTCAGAGGCTGAGTTACCTCTTTGTGGAACTTTTTTTATTTTTCGTTCTGAGCCTAAGTCCACTTTTTTAGGGTGCTCTCGATTTTGCGCCGTCACCCGGTGGCAAAACCTCTTTCTGTGATCCTCCAGGCCTTAGGGGGATTTTCAGAAGGTGTCCGAGAAAGGTGCATGGTCGTCGGACTGACCGTTTTCGGTCGGAAGGGTATTTTGTGGAGCCCTCGCCACCACCCCCAACTTTTTCGTACCCATGGTTAACCAAAACCCTACCCATGGTTAACCAAAATGGACTTAGAAACAATCCAGAGTTTTCAGACCTCCAGAGGGGTAGGACCCTGCTCAAAGGTTTCCGAGAATACTGCAC
The DNA here is from genome assembly GCF_963457725.1 of Sprattus sprattus. Lineage (NCBI taxonomy): Eukaryota > Metazoa > Chordata > Actinopteri > Clupeiformes > Clupeidae > Sprattus > Sprattus sprattus. The sequence goes on along the minus strand of NC_137915.1, from coordinate 31,397,991 downwards.
CTTCAGCGGACATGCCATGAGCCTCTAGACCCCTCTATATCCTCCAGGAGGACCAGAATTTGAGGAACATGTGTCCGAGAACAGTGCACCTTCAGCGGACTGGCCATGTGCAGCTACATCCCTAGTTACATCCTCCACAGGCACCAGGATGTGACAGAATGTGTCCGAGAATAGGTCACCTTCAGCGGACTGGCCATGTGCAGCTACACCCCTAGTTACATCCTCCACAGGCACCAGGATGTGAACATAATGTGTCTGAGGACAGAGCACCATCAACAGACTCTTTACCAGCTTCGAGTCCCTTGTTTTCGACTTCCAGAGGCACCATAATGTCAAAAACATGTGTCCGCCAAAGATGCACCATCAACGGACTCTCTGCGAGCTTCGAGTCCCTTGTTTTCGAATTCCAGATGCACCATAATGTCAAAAACATGTGCCCGAGAAAGATGCACCATCAACGGACTCTCTATGAGCTTCTGGGGCCTTGTTACAATCCTCCAGGAGGCTTCTGAAAAGGATCTCTCTAGTCCCGAGATGGTACCCGGTGGCAAAACCTCTTTTTGGCATCCTCCAGGCTTAAGGGGAATCCTCAGAGAGTGTCCGAAAAAAGTGCACTGTCGTCGGACTGACCGTTTTGGCTCGGGAGGGTAGGCCATGGAGCTCGCGCCAGCACCCCCAACTTTTTTTTACCCATGGTTAACCAGTAATTATGAGTCTCTTAAGGTTCCATAAGAGAGTCATACTATGACTCTGATGGAAAAGTAACTATGACTCTCTTAAGGTTTTCATTAGTCTCTTAAGGTTTTCATTAGTCTCTTAAGGTTTTCATTAGTCTCTTAAGGTTTTCATTACTCTCTTAAGGTTTTCATTAGTCTCTAGAGACACACAGAGACACTGCCCAGTGTGTTGGGTTCACATACTGGGAGGCCTACAGACACACACACCTCCCCAGACAGGCCTAAGAAGCCTCCTGTCTATTAAAGGTCCCCAAAGGTCAGAGAGACACACAGAGAGCTCCAAACACTGCCCAGTGTGTTGGGTTCACTTACTGAGAGGCCTACAGACACACACACCTCCCCAGACAGGCCTAAAAAGCCTGCTGTCTATTAAAGGTCCCCAAAGGTCAGAGAGACACACAGAGAGCTCCCATTACTGCCCAGTGTGTTGGGTTCACTTACTGGGAGGCCTACAGACACACACACCTCCCCAGACAGGCCTAAGAAGCCTCCTGTCTATTAAAGGTCCCCAAAGGTCAGAGAAACACACAGAGAGCTCCAAACACTGCCCAGTGTGTTGGGTTCACTTACTGGGAGGCCTACAGACACACACACCTCCCCAGACAGGCCTAAGAAGCCTGCTGTCTATTAAAGGTCCCCAAAGGTCAGAGAGACACACAGAGAGCTCCCAGCACTGCCCAGTGTGTTTTGTTCACTTACTGGGAGGCCTACAGACACACACACCTCCCCAGACAGGCCTAAGAAGCCTGCTGTCTATTAAAGGTCCCCAAAGGTCAGAGAGACACACAGAGAGCTCCCAGCACTGCCCAGTGTGTTGTGTTCACTTACTGGGAGGCCTACAGACACACACACCTCCCCAGACAGGCCTAAGAAGCCTGCTGTCTATTAAAGGTCCCCAAAGGTCGGAGAGACACACAGAGAGCTCCCAGCACTGCCCAGTGTGTTGGGTTCACTTACCGGGAGGCCTACAGACACACACACCTCCCCAGACAGGCCTAAGAAGCCTGCTGTCTATTAAAGGTCCCCAAAGGTCAGAGAGACACACAGAGAGCTCCAAACACTGCCCAGTGTGTTGGGTTCACTTACTGGGAGGCCTACAGACACACACACCTCCCCAGACAGGCCTAATTAGCCTGCTGTCTATTAAAGGTCCCCAGAGGTCAGAGAGACACACAGAGAGCTCCAAACACTGCCCTGTGTACTGTATTAAGTCACAGCAACCCCCAATGGCTCACACTTGTCTCCCTTTAGGCCCAAAAATTCTGCCTGCTATTAAAGCTCTCTGAGGGCCCCACAGACACACACAGAGCTCCCAGCACTGCCCAGCACTAACCCTAACCCCCAGTACTGCCCTCAGCCCCAGCCCACTGTCCCCAAACACAGTGAGCTTCATGAGGCTCCCACAGACACACACAGAGCTCCCAGCACTGCTGGACGTCTAACTTTGGTCGCCATTGAATTCTAGATAGCTCGCTCCGTTTCTCGCTTGCCGCCACAGCCTTCAGACGATCAGTCATCAGCACAAGTTCGCCTCATGAAAACCGGAGATTCATACCGATCTGCCACGCCCCACTGTGTGGTGTGTTTGTTTAGTGTGTAGCGCAGTTGCACTACGGGGTGTTGAGCTGCTTATTATGTGTAGGTTTTTAAGGATGCAATGTGTCGAGCCTTATAGAGTCGAGCCTTCCTCTTGAGCCAGAGAGACCTATGTGACAAGAACCGAGTTGCTTCATGTGGGGTTCGATCCTACGATTTTCAGGTGGTTTCGTCGAAACTAACACCTTTAATGGGTGGTTTCACCGAGACTTGCCCTTCGCGGGGTTCGAACCTGTGCTTCTCAGGTACCTCAGCCACTAATATGCCTCTCCCCACTCATCCGGGGCAAATTCTCGCTAGAGAAGGGTTCAGCGCGGTGACAGAGAGCTCCGTAGAGCCCTCGGCGTCCCCGGCCTGGAGGCTGACCGCGGTGGCGGGGAGGTGGGACCTGTGAGACAGGGTGCCTCCCCTGGCGGGTCACGGTTTCCAATCGGTCAGAAAGTTTAGTAGAGGAGAGGGAGGAGAGTGTGGTCAACAGTCCGCTTCAAACCGCTTGAAAATCGGACACTCAGAGGCTGAGTTACCTCTCGTGGAACTTTTTTTATTTTTCGTTCTGAGCCTAAGTCCACTTTTTTAGGGTGCTCTCGATTTCGCGCCGTCACCCGGTGGCAAAACCTCTTTCTGTGATCCTCCAGGCCTTAGGGGGATTTTCAGAAGGTGTCCGAGAAAGGTGCATGGTCGTCGGACTGACCGTTTTCGGTCGGGAGGGTATTTTGTGGAGCCTCCGCCACCACCCCCAACTTTTTCGTACCCATGGTTAACCAAAACCCTACCCATGGTTAACCAAAATGGACTTAGAAAAAATCCACAGTTTTCAGACCTCCAGAGGGGTAGGACCCTGCTCAAAGGTGTCCGAGAATACTGCACCTTCAGCGGACATGCCATGAGCCTCTAGACCCCTATATATCCTCCAAGAGAGGTAGGAGAGTGTGGTCAACAGTCCGCTTCAAACCGCTTGAAAATCGGACACTCAGAGGCTGAGTTACCTCTTTGTGGAACTTTTTTTATTTTTCGTTCTGAGCCTAAGTCCACTTTTTTAGGGTGCTCTCGATTTCGCGCCGTCACCCGGTGGCAAAACCTCTTTCTGTGATCCTCCAGGCCTTAGGGGGATTTTCAGAAGGTGTCCGAGAAAGGTGCATGGTCGTCGGACTGACCGTTTTCGGTCGGGAGGGTATTTTGTGGAGCCTCCGCCACCACCCCCAACTTTTTCGTACCCACGGTTAACCAAAACCCTACCCATGGTTAACCAAAATGGACTTAGAAAAAATCCACAGTTTTCAGACCTCCAGAGGGGTAGGACCCTGCTCAAAGGTGTCCGAGAATACTGCACCTTCAGCGGACATGCCATGAGCCTCTAGACCCCTCTATATCCTCCAGGAGGACCAGGATTTGAGGAACATGTGTCCGAGAACAGTGCACCTTCAGCGAACTGGCCCTGAGCAGCTACACCCCTGGTTACATCCTCCACAGGCACCAGGATGTGACAGAATGTGTCCGAGAATAGGTCACCTTCAGCGGACATGCCATGAGCCTCTAGACCCCTATATATCCTCCGGGAGAGGGAGGAGAGTGTGGTCAACAGTCCGCTTCAAACCGCTTGAAAATCGGACACTCAGAGGCTGAGTTACCTCTTTGTGGAACTTTTTTTATTTTTCGTTCTGAGCCTAAGTCCACTTTTTTAGGGTGCTCTCGATTTCGCGCCGTCACCCGGTGGCAAAACCTCTTTCTGTGATCCTCCAGGCCTTAGGGGGATTTTCAGAAGGTGTCCGAGAAAGGTGCATGGTCGTCGGACTGACCGTTTTCGGTCGGGAGGGTATTTTGTGGAGCCTCCGCCACCACCCCCAACTTTTTCGTACCCATGGTTAACCAAAACCCTACCCATGGTTAACCAAAATGGACTTAGAAAAAATTCACAGTTTTCAGACCTCCAGAGGGGTAGGACCCTGCTCAAAGGTGTCCGAGAATACTGCACCTTCAGCGGACATGCCATGAGCCTCTAGACCCCTCTATATCCTCCAGGAGGACCAGGATTTGAGGAACATGTGTCCGAGAACAGTGCACCTTCAGCGAACTGGCCCTGAGCAGCTACACCCCTGGTTACATCCTCCACAGGCACCAGGATGTGACAGAATGTGTCCGAGAATAGGTCACCTTCAGCGGACATGCCTTGAGCCTCTAGACCTCTATATATCCTCCGGGAGAGGGAGGAGAGTGTGGTCAACAGTCCGCTTCAAACCGCTTGAAAATCGGACACTCAGAGGCTGAGTTACCTCTTTGTGGAACTTTTTTTATTTTTCGTTCTGAGCCTAAGTCCACTTTTTTAGGGTGCTCTCGATTTCGCGCCGTCATCCGGTGGCAAAACCTCTTTCTGTGATCCTCCAGGCCTTAGGGGGATTTTCAGAAGGTGTCCGAGAAAGGTGCATGGTCGTCGGACTGACCGTTTTCGGTCGGGAGGGTATTTTGTGGAGCCTCCGCCACCACCCCCAACTTTTTCGTACCCATGGTTAACCAAAACCCTACCCATGGTTAACCAAAATTGACTTAGAAAAAATCCACAGTTTTCAGACCTCCAGAGGGGTAGGACCCTGCTCAAAGGTGTCCGAGAATACTGCACCTTCAGCGGACATGCCATGAGCCTCTAGACCCCTCTATATCCTCCAGGAGGACCAGGATTTGAGGAACATGTGTCAGAGAACAGTGCACCTTCAGCGAACTGGCCCTGAGCAGCTACACCCCTGGTTACATCCTCCACAGGCACCAGGATGTGACAGAATGTGTCCGAGAATAGGTCACCTTCAGCGGACATGCCTTGAGCCTCTAGACCTCTATATATCCTCCGGGAGAGGGAGGAGAGTGTGGTCAACAGTCCTCTTCAAACCGCTTGAAAATCGGACACTCAGAGGCTGAGTTACCTCTTTGTGGAACTTTTTTTATTTTTCGTTCTGAGCCTAAGTCCACTTTTTTAGGGTGCTCTCGATTTCGCGCCGTCATCCGGTGGCAAAACCTCTTTCTGTGATCCTCCAGGCCATAGGGGGATTTTCAGAAGGTGTCCGAGAAAGGTGCATGGTCGTAGGACTGACCGTTTTCGGTCGGGAGGGTATTTCGTGGAGCCTCCGCCACCACCCCCAACTTTTTCGTACCCATGGTTAACCAAAACCCTACCCATGGTTAACCAAAATGGACTTAGAAAAAATCCACAGTTTTCAGACCTCCAGAGGGGTAGGACCCTGCTCAAAGGTGTCCGAGAATACTGCACCTTCAGCGGACATGCCATGAGCCTCTAGACCCCTCTATATCCTCCAGGAGGACCAGGATTTGAGGAACATGTGTCCGAGAACAGTGCACCCTCAGCGGACTGGCCCTGAGCAGCTAAACCCCTGGTTACATCCTCCACAGGCACCAGGATGTGACAGAATGTGTCCGAGAATAGGTCACCTTCAGCGGACATGCCTTGAGCCTCTAGACCCCTATATATCCTCCGGGAGAGGGAGGAGAGTGTGGTCAACAGTCCGCTTCAAACCGCTTGAAAATCGGACACTCAGAGGCTGAGTTACCTCTTTGTGGAACTTTTTTTATTTTTCGTTCTGAGCCTAAGTCCACTTTTTTAGGGTGCTCTCGATTTCGCGCCGTCACCCGGTGGCAAAACCTCTTTCTGTGATCCTCCAGGCCTTAGGGGGATTTTCAGAAGGTGTCCGAGAAAGGTGCATGGTCGTCGGACTGACCGTTTTCGGTCGGGAGGGTATTTTGTGGAGCCTCCGCCACCACCCCCAACTTTTTCGTACCCATGGTTAACCAAAACCCTACCCATGGTTAACCAAAATGGTCTTAGAAAAAATCCACAGTTTTCAGACCTCCAGAGGGGTAGGACCCTGCTCAAAGGTGTCCGAGAATACTGCACCTTCAGCGGACATGCCATGAGCCTCTAGATCCCTCTATATCCTCCAGGAGGACCAGGATTTGAGGAACATGTGTCCGAGAACAGTGCACCTTCAGTGGACTGGCCCTGATCAGCTACACCCCTGGTTACATCCTCCACAGGCACCAGGATGTGACAGAATGTGTCCGAGAATAGGTCACCTTCAGCGGACATGCCTTGAGCCTCTAGACCCCTATATATCCTCCGGGAGAGGGAGGAGAGTGTGGTCAACAGTCCGCTTCAAACCGCTTGAAAATCGGAAACTCAGAGGCTAAGTTACCTCTTTGTGGAACTTTTTTTATTTTTCGTTCTGAGCCTAAGTCCACTTTTTTAGGGTGCTCTCGATTTCACGCCGTCATCCGGTGGCAAAACCTCTTTCTGTGATCCTCCAGGCCTTAGGGGGATTTTCAGAAGGTGTCCGAGAAAGGTGCATGGTCGTCGGACTGACCGTTTTCGGTCGGGAGGGTATTTTGTGGAGCCTCCGCCACCACCCCCAACTTTTTCGTACCCATGGTTAACCAAAACCCTACCCATGGTTAACCAAAATGGACTTAGAAAAAATTCACAGTTTTCAGACCTCCAGAGGGGTAGGACCCTGCTCAAAGGTGTCCGAGAATACTGCACCTTCAGCGGACATGCCATGAGCCTCTAGACCCCTCTATATCCTCCAGGAGGACCAGGATTTGAGGAACATGTGTCCGAGAACAGTGCACCTTCAGCGAACTGGCCCTGAGCAGCTACACCCCTGGTTACATCCTCCACAGGCACCAGGATGTGACAGAATGTGTCCGAGAATAGGTCACCTTCAGCGGACATGCCTTGAGCCTCTAGACCTCTATATATCCTCCGGGAGAGGGAGGAGAGTGTGGTCAACAGTCCGCTTCAAACCGCTTGAAAATCGGACACTCAGAGGCTGAGTTACCTCTTTGTGGAACTTTTTTTATTTTTCGTTCTGAGCCTAAGTCCACTTTTTTAGGGTGCTCTCGATTTCGCGCCGTCATCCGGTGGCAAAACCTCTTTCTGTGATCCTCCAGGCCTTAGGGGGATTTTCAGAAGGTGTCCGAGAAAGGTGCATGGTCGTCGGACTGACCGTTTTCGGTCGGGAGGGTATTTTGTGGAGCCTCCGCCACCACCCCCAACTTTTTCGTACCCATGGTTAACCAAAACCCTACCCATGGTTAACCAAAATGGACTTAGAAAAAATCCACAGTTTTCAGACCTCCAGAGGGGTAGGACCCTGCTCAAAGGTGTCCGAGAATACTGCACCTTCAGCGGACATGCCATGAGCCTCTAGACCCCTCTATATCCTCCAGGAGGACCAGGATTTGAGGAACATGTGTCAGAGAACAGTGCACCTTCAGCGAACTGGCCCTGAGCAGCTACACCCCTGGTTACATCCTCCACAGGCACCAGGATGTGACAGAATGTGTCCGAGAATAGGTCACCTTCAGCGGACATGCCTTGAGCCTCTAGACCTCTATATATCCTCCGGGAGAGGGAGGAGAGTGTGGTCAACAGTCCTCTTCAAACCGCTTGAAAATCGGACACTCAGAGGCTGAGTTACCTCTTTGTGGAACTTTTTTTATTTTTCGTTCTGAGCCTAAGTCCACTTTTTTAGGGTGCTCTCGATTTCGCGCCGTCATCCGGTGGCAAAACCTCTTTCTGTGATCCTCCAGGCCATAGGGGGATTTTCAGAAGGTGTCCGAGAAAGGTGCATGGTCGTAGGACTGACCGTTTTCGGTCGGGAGGGTATTTCGTGGAGCCTCCGCCACCACCCCCAACTTTTTCGTACCCATGGTTAACCAAAACCCTACCCATGGTTAACCAAAATGGACTTAGAAAAAATCCACAGTTTTCAGACCTCCAGAGGGGTAGGACCCTGCTCAAAGGTGTCCGAGAATACTGCACCTTCAGCGGACATGCCATGAGCCTCTAGACCCCTCTATATCCTCCAGGAGAACCAGGATTTGAGGAACATGTGTCCGAGAACAGTGCACCCTCAGCGGACTGGCCCTGAGCAGCTAAACCCCTGGTTACATCCTCCACAGGCACCAGGATGTGACAGAATGTGTCCGAGAATAGGTCACCTTCAGCGGACATGCCTTGAGCCTCTAGACCCCTATATATCCTCCGGGAGAGGGAGGAGAGTGTGGTCAACAGTCCGCTTCAAACCGCTTGAAAATCGGACACTCAGAGGCTGAGTTACCTCTTTGTGGAACTTTTTTTATTTTTCGTTCTGAGCCTAAGTCCACTTTTTTAGGGTGCTCTCGATTTCGCGCCGTCACCCGGTGGCAAAACCTCTTTCTGTGATCCTCCAGGCCTTAGGGGGATTTTCAGAAGGTGTCCGAGAAAGGTGCATGGTCGTCGGACTGACCGTTTTCGGTCGGGAGGGTATTTTGTGGAGCCTCCGCCACCACCCCCAACTTTTTCGTACCCATGGTTAACCAAAACCCTACCCATGGTTAACCAAAATGGTCTTAGAAAAAATCCACAGTTTTCAGACCTCCAGAGGGGTAGGACCCTGCTCAAAGGTGTCCGAGAATACTGCACCTTCAGCGGACATGCCATGTGCCTCTAGACCCCTCTATATCCTCCAGGAGGACCAAGATTTGAGGAACATGTGTCCGAGAACAGTGCACCCTCAGCGGACTGGCCCTGAGCAGCTACACCCCTGGTTACATCCTCCACAGGCACCAGGATGTGACAGAATGTGTCCGAGAATAGGTCACCTTCAGCGGACATGCCTTGAGCCTCTAGACCCCTATATATCCTCCGGGAGAGGGAGGAGAGTGTGGTCAACAGTCCGCTTCAAACCGCTTGAAAATCGGACACTCAGAGGCTGAGTTACCTCTTTGTGGAACTTTTTTTATTTTTCGTTCTGAGCCTAAGTCCACTTTTTTAGGGTGCTCTCGATTTCGCGCCGTCACCCGGTGGCAAAACCTCTTTCTGTGATCCTCCAGGCCTTAGGGGGATTTTCAGAAGGTGTCCGAGAAAGGTGCATGGTCGTCGGACTGACCGTTTTCGGTCGGGAGGGTATTTTGTGGAGCCTCCGCCACCACCCCCAACTTTTTCGTACCCATGGTTAACCAAAACCCTACCCATGGTTAACCAAAATGGACTTAGAAAAAATCCACAGTTTTCAGACCTCCAGAGGGGTAGGACCCTGCTCAAAGGTGTCCGAGAATACTGCACCTTCAGCGGACATGCCATGAGCCTCTAGACCCCTCTATATCCTCCAGGAGGACCAGGATTTGAGGAACATGTGTCCGAGAACAGTGCACCCTCAGCGGACTGGCCCTGAGCAGCTAAACCCCTGGTTACATCCTCCACAGGCACCAGGATGTGACAGAATGTGTCCGAGAATAGGTCACCTTCAGCGGACATGCCTTGAGCCTCTAGACCCCTATATATCCTCCGGGAGAGGGAGGAGAGTGTGGTCAACAGTCCGCTTCAAACCGCTTGAAAATCGGACACTCAGAGGCTAAGTTACCTCTTTGTGGAACTTTTTTTATTTTTCGTTCTGAGCCTAAGTCCACTTTTTTAGGGTGCTCTCGATTTCACGCCGTCATCCGGTGGCAAAACCTCTTTCTGTGATCCTCCAGGCCTTAGGGGGATTTTCAGAAGGTGTCCGAGAAAGGTGCATGGTCGTCGGACTGACCGTTTTCGGTCGGGAGGGTATTTTGTGGAGCCTCCGCCACCACCCCCAACTTTTTCGTACCCATGGTTAACCAAAACCCTACCCATGGTTAACCAAAATGGTCTTAGAAAAAATCCACAGTTTTCAGACCTCCAGAGGGGTAGGACCCTGCTCAAAGGTGTCCGAGAATACTGCACCTTCAGCGGACATGCCATGAGCCTCTAGACCCCTCTATATCCTCCAGGAGAACCAGGATTTGAGGAACATGTGTCCGAGAACAGTGCACCCTCAGCGGACTGGCCCTGAGCAGCTAAACCCCTGGTTACATCCTCCACAGGCACCAGGATGTGACAGAATGTGTCCGAGAATAGGTCACCTTCAGCGGACATGCCTTGAGCCTCTAGACCCCTATATATCCTCCGGGAGAGGGAGGAGAGTGTGGTCAACAGTCCGCTTCAAACCGCTTGAAAATCGGACACTCAGAGGCTGAGTTACCTCTTTGTGGAACTTTTTTTATTTTTCGTTCTGAGCCTAAGTCCACTTTTTTAGGGTGCTCTCGATTTCGCGCCGTCACCCGGTGGCAAAACCTCTTTCTGTGATCCTCCAGGCCTTAGGGGGATTTTCAGAAGGTGTCCGAGAAAGGTGCATGGTCGTCGGACTGACCGTTTTCGGTCGGGAGGGTATTTTGTGGAGCCTCCGCCACCACCCCCAACTTTTTCGTACCCATGGTTAACCAAAACCCTACCCATGGTTAACCAAAATGGTCTTAGAAAAAATCCACAGTTTTCAGACCTCCAGAGGGGTAGGACCCTGCTCAAAGGTGTCCGAGAATACTGCACCTTCAGCGGACATGCCATGAGCCTCTAGACCCCTCTATATCCTCCAGGAGAACCAGGATTTGAGGAACATGTGTCCGAGAACAGTGCACCCTCAGCGGACTGGCCCTGAGCAGCTAAACCCCTGGTTACATCCTCCACAGGCACCAGGATGTGACAGAATGTGTCCGAGAATAGGTCACCTTCAGCGGACATGCCTTGAGCCTCTAGACCCCTATATATCCTCCGGGAGAGGGAGGAGAGTGTGGTCAACAGTCCGCTTCAAACCGCTTGAAAATCGGACACTCAGAGGCTGAGTTACCTCTTTGTGGAACTTTTTTTATTTTTCGTTCTGAGCCTAAGTCCACTTTTTTAGGGTGCTCTCGATTTCGCGCCGTCACCCGGTGGCAAAACCTCTTTCTGTGATCCTCCAGGCCTTAGGGGGATTTTCAGAAGGTGTCCGAGAAAGGTGCATGGTCGTCGGACTGACCGTTTTCGGTCGGGAGGGTATTTTGTGGAGCCTCCGCCACCACCCCCAACTTTTTCGTACCCATGGTTAACCAAAACCCTACCCATGGTTAACCAAAATGGTCTTAGAAAAAATCCACAGTTTTCAGACCTCCAGAGGGGTAGGACCCTGCTCAAAGGTGTCCGAGAATACTGCACCTTCAGCGGACATGCCATGAGCCTCTAGACCCCTCTATATCCTCCAGGAGAACCAGGATTTGAGGAACATGTGTCCGAGAACAGTGCACCCTCAGCGGACTGGCCCTGAGCAGCTAAACCCCTGGTTACATCCTCCACAGGCACCAGGATGTGACAGAATGTGTCCGAGAATAGGTCACCTTCAGCGGACATGCCTTGAGCCTCTAGAGGCTGAGTTACCTCTTTGTGGAACTTTTTTTATTTTTCGTTCTGAGCCTAAGTCCACTTTTTTAGGGTGCTCTCGATTTCGCGCCGTCACCCGGTGGCAAAACCTCTTTCTGTGATCCTCCAGGCCTTAGGGGGATTTTCAGAAGGTGTCCGAGAAAGGTGCATGGTCGTCGGACTGACCGTTTTCGGTCGGGAGGGTATTTTGTGGAGCCTCCGCCACCACCCCCAACTTTTTCGTACCCATGGTTAACCAAAACCCTACCCATGGTTAACCAAAATGGTCTTAGAAAAAATCCACAGTTTTCAGACCTCCAGAGGGGTAGGACCCTGCTCAAAGGTGTCCGAGAATACTGCACCTTCAGCGGACATGCCATGAGCCTCTAGACCCCTCTATATCCTCCAGGAGAACCAGGATTTGAGGAACATGTGTCCGAGAACAGTGCACCCTCAGCGGACTGGCCCTGAGCAGCTAAACCCCTGGTTACATCCTCCACAGGCACCAGGATGTGACAGAATGTGTCCGAGAATAGGTCACCTTCAGCGGACATGCCTTGAGCCTCTAGACCCCTATATATCCTCCGGGAGAGGGAGGAGAGTGTGGTCAACAGTCCGCTTCAAACCGCTTGAAAATCGGACACTCAGAGGCTGAGTTACCTCTTTGTGGAACTTTTTTTATTTTTCGTTCTGAGCCTAAGTCCACTTTTTTAGGGTGCTCTCGATTTCGCGCCGTCACCCGGTGGCAAAACCTCTTTCTGTGATCCTCCAGGCCTTAGGGGGATTTTCAGAAGGTGTCCGAGAAAGGTGCATGGTCGTCGGACTGACCGTTTTCGGTCGGGAGGGTATTTTGTGGAGCCTCCGCCACCACCCCCAACTTTTTCGTACCCATGGTTAACCAAAACCCTACCCATGGTTAACCAAAATGGTCTTAGAAAAAATCCACAGTTTTCAGACCTCCAGAGGGGTAGGACCCTGCTCAAAGGTGTCCGAGAATACTGCACCTTCAGCGGACATGCCATGAGCCTCTAGACCCCTCTATATCCTCCAGGAGAACCAGGATTTGAGGAACATGTGTCCGAGAACAGTGCACCCTCAGCGGACTGGCCCTGAGCAGCTAAACCCCTGGTTACATCCTCCACAGGCACCAGGATGTGACAGAATGTGTCCGAGAATAGGTCACCTTCAGCGGACATGCCTTGAGCCTCTAGACCCCTATATATCCTCCGGGAGAGGGAGGAGAGTGTGGTCAACAGTCCGCTTCAAACCGCTTGAAAATCGGACACTCAGAGGCTGAGTTACCTCTTTGTGGAACTTTTTTTATTTTTCGTTCTGAGCCTAAGTCCACTTTTTTAGGGTGCTCTCGATTTCGCGCCGTCACCCGGTGGCAAAACCTCTTTCTGTGATCCTCCAGGCCTTAGGGGGATTTTCAGAAGGTGTCCGAGAAAGGTGCATGGTCGTCGGACTGATCGTTTTCGGTCGGGAGGGTATTTTGTGGAGCCTCCGCCACCACCCCCAACTTTTTCGTACCCATGGTTAACCAAAACCCTACCCATGGTTAACCAAAATGGTCTTAGAAAAAATCCACAGTTTCAGACCTCCAGAGGGGTAGGACCCTGCTCAAAGGTGTCCGAGAATACTGCACCTTCAGCGGACATGCCATGAGCCTCTAGACCCCTCTATATCCTCCAGGAGGACCAGGATTTGAGGAACATGTGTCCGAGAACAGTGCACCCTCAGCGGACTGGCCCTGAGCAGCTACACCCCTGGTTACATCCTCCACAGGCACCAGGATGTGACAGAATGTGTCCGAGAATAGGTCACCTTCAGCGGACATGCCTTGAGCCTCTAGACCCCTATATATCTTCCGGGAGAGGGAGGAGAGTGTGGTCAACAGTCCGCTTCAAACCGCTTGAAAATCGGACACTCAGAGGCTGAGTTACCTCTTTGTGGAACTTTTTTTATTTTTCGTTCTGAGCCTAAGTCCACTTTTTTAGGGTGCTCTCGATTTCGCGCCGTCACCCGGTGGCAAAACCTCTTTCTGTGATCCTCCAGGCCTTAGGGGGATTTTCAGAAGGTGTCCGAGAAAGGTGCATGGTCGTCGGACTGACCGTTTTCGGTCGGGAGGGTATTTTGTGGAGCCTCCGCCACCACCCCCAACTTTTTCGTACCCATGGTTAACCAAAACCCTATCCATGGTTAACCAAAATGGACTTAGAAAAAATCCACAGTTTTCAGACCTCCAGAGGGGTAGGACCCTGCTCAAAGGTGTCCGAGAATACTGCACCTTCAGCGGACATGCCATGAGCCTCTAGACCCCTCTATATCCTCCAGGAGGACCAGGATTTGAGGAACATGTGTCCGAGAACAGTGCACCCTCAGCGGACTGGCCCTGAGCAGCTACACCCCTGGTTACATCCCTGGTTATAACCAAAATGGACTTAGAAAACACTGGAGGCCTACAGACACACACACCTCCCCAGACAGACCTAAGAAGCCTCCTGTCTATTAAAGGTCCCCAAAGGTCAGAGAGACACACAGAGAGCTCCAAACACTGCCCAGTGTGTTGGGTTCACTTACTGCGAGGCCTACAGACACATACACCTCTCCAGTCAGGCCTAAGAAGCCTGCTGTCTATTAAAGGTCCCCAAAGGTCAGAGAGACACCCAGAGAGCTCCAAACACTGCCCAGTGTGTTGGGTTCACTTACTTGGAGGCCTACAGACACACACACCTCCCCAGACAGGCCTAAGAAGCCTGCTGTCTATTAAAGGTCCCCAAAGGTCAGAGAGACACACAGAGAGCTCCAAACACTGCCCAGTGTGTTGGGTTCACTTACTGGGAGGCCTACAGACACACACACCTCCCCAGACAGGCCTAATTAGCCTGCTGTCTATTAAAGGTCCCCAGAGGTCAGAGAGACACACAGAGAGCTCCAAACACTGCCCTGTGTACTGTATTAAGTCACAGCAAGCCCCAATGGCTCACACTTGTCTCCCTTTAGGCCCAAAAATTCTGCCTGCTATTAAAGCTCTCTGAGGGTCCCACAGACACACAGAGAGCTCCCAGCACTGCCCAGCACTAACCCTAACCCCCAGTACTGCCCTCAGCCCCAGCCCACTGCCCCCAAACACAGTGAGCTTCATGAGGCTCCCACAGACACACACAGAGCTCCCAGCACTGCTGGACGTCTAAGTGAGGTCGCCATTGAATTCTAGATAGCTCGCTCCGTTTCTCACTTGCCGCCACAGCCTTCAGACGATCAGTCATCAGCACAAGTTCGCCTCATGAAAACCGGAGATTCATACCGATCTGCCACGCCCCACTGTGTGGTGTGTTTGTTTAGTGTGTAGCGCAGTTGACTGTGTGGTGTGTTTGTTTAGTGTGTAGCGCAGTTGCACCACGGGGTGTTGAGCTGCTTATTATGTGTAGGTTTTTAAGGATATAATGTGCTTTGTGATCGTGCTTCCGCCCTGTATAGCTTTTCCTTTATAGAGTCGAGCCTTTTTTCATACCGGGGAGTCATTCACAACTTAGGACAGAGTTGCTTCAATTGGGATTTGAACCTGCAATTCTCAGATGGTTTTCTGGAATCTTACCCTTTGCGGGTTTCGAACCTGTGCTCATCAGGTCTGTGGTGCCGCGCCCTACCCACTAAGCCACCGTGCTGGTACAGAATTCCACCTGTCAGTGCGCCCAAATCACCGATTCCTCACCCCATATTTTCCCAGGCTCTTTCTCTTTCAATCTTTCTCTCTCTCAGATTTGCTTCATGTGGGGTTCGATCCTACGATTTTCAGGTGGTTTCGTCGAAACTAACACCTTTAATGGGTGGTTTCACCGAGACTTGCCCTTCGCGGGGTTCGAACCTGTGCTTCTCAGGTACCTCAGCCACTAATATGCCTCTCCCCACTCATCCGGGGCAAATTCTCGCTAGAGAAGGGTTCGGCGCGGTGACAGAGAGCTCCGTAGAGCCCTCGGCGTCCCCGGCCTGGAGGCTGACCGCGGTGGCGGGGAGGTGGGACCTGTGAGACAGGGTGCCTCCCCTGGCGGGTCACAGTTTCCAATCGGTCAGAAGGTTTAGGAGTGGAGAAGGAGGAGAGTGTGGTCAACAGTCCGCTTCAAACCGCTTGAAAATCGGACACTCAGAGGCTGAGTTACCTCTTTGTGGAACTTTTTTTATTTTTCGTTCTGAGCCTAAGTCCACTTTTTTAGGGTGCTCTCGATTTCGCGCCGTCACCCGGTGGCAAAACCTCTTTCTGTGATCCTCCAGGCCTTAGGGGGATTTTCAGAAGGTGTCCGAGAAAGGTGCATGGTCGTCGGACTGACCGTTTTCGGTCGGGAGGGTATTTTGTGGAGCCTCCGCCACCACCCCCAACTTTTTCGTACCCATGGTTAACCAAAACCCTACCCATGGTTAACCAAAATTGACTTAGAAAAAATCCACAGTTTTCAGACCTCCAGAGGGGTACGACCCTGCTCAAAGGTGTCCGAGAATACTGCACCTTCAGCGGACATGCCATGAGCCTCTAGACCCCTCTATATCCTCCAGGAGGACCAGGATTTGAGGAACATGTGTCCGAGAAGAGTGCACCTTCAGCGGACTGGCCCTGAGCAGCTACACCCCTGGTTACATCCTCCACAGGCACCAGGATGTGACAGAATGTGTCCGAGAATAGGTAACCTTCAGGGGACTGGCCCTGAGCAGCTACACCCCTGGTTACATCCTCCAAAAGCACCAGGATGTGACAGAATGTGTCCGAGAATAGGTCACCTTCAGCGGACTGGCCATGTGCAGCTGCACCCCTAGTAACATCCTCCACAGGCACCAGGATGTGACAGAATGTGTCCGAGAATAGGTCACCTTCAGCGGACTGACCATGTGCAGCTACACCCCTAGTTACATCCTCCACAGGCACCAGGATGTGACAGAATGTGTCCGAGAATAGGTCACCTTCAGCGGACTGGCCATGTGCAGCTACACCCCTAGTTACATCCTCCACAGGCACCAGGATGTGACAGAATGTGTCCGAGAATAGGTCACCTTCAGCGGACAGGCCATGTGCAGCTACACCCCTAGTTACATCCTCCACAGGCACCAGGATGTGAACATAATGTGTCCGAGGACAGAGCACCATCAACGGACTCTTTACCAGCTTCGAGTCCCTTGTTTTCGACTTCCAGAGGCACCATAATGTCAAAAACATGTGTCCGCCAAAGATGCACCATCAACTGACTCTCTGCGAGCTTCGAGTCCCTTGTTTTCGACTTCCAGATGCACCATAATGTCAAAAACATGTGCCCGAGAAAGATGCACCATCAACGGACTCTCTATGAGCTTCTGGGGCCTTGTTACAATCCTCCAGGAGGCTTCTGAAAAGGAGCTCTCTAGTCCCGAGATGGTACCCGGTGGCAAAACCTCTTTTTGGCATCCTCCAAGCTTAAGGGGAATCCTCAGAGAGTGTCCGAAAAAAGTGCACTGTCGTCGGACTGACCGTTTTGGCTCGGGAGGGTAGGCCATGGAGCTCGCGCCAGCACCCCCAACTTTTTTTTACCCATGGTTAACCAGTAACTATGAGTCTCTTAAGGTTCCATAAGAGAGTCATACTATGACTCTTATGGAAAAGTAACTATGACTCTGTCATAGGGTCGGGGCAAAAACGAATCTCAAGAACATTAAGGCTAAATAAATATCAGAGTTGATCCAAATGATTGAGGGAAGTTGGCTAGCAATAACCCCAATTATGGGATAAAGATTGGCTCTGAAAGAGGAAATAGCCTGGAAATTTACTGTGGGAGGAATCGGTGACTTGGTCGCACTGACAGGTGGGATTCTGTATCAGCACGGTGGCTCAGTGGGTAGGGCGCGGCACCACGAACCTGAAGAGCACAGGTTCGAAACCCGCAAAGGGTAAGATTTCAGAAGAACATCTGAGAATTGCAGGTTCAAATCCCACCTGAAGCAACTATGTCCTGAGTTGCATATGAATCCCCGGAGAAAAATAACACACAAATTGCAATCAAACCCTGTAAACAGAACGTGGCAAACTCTGTAAGCAGAACATGGCATACTTTGAAGACAGAACTTGGCAAACTCTGTATACACAACCCGGCAAACTCTGTAAACAGAATGTGGCAAACTCTTTAAACGGAGTGAGGCAAACTCTGTAAACAGAACGTGGCAAACTCTGTAACAGAACTCAGCAAACTCTGTGAAAAGAACCTGGCAAGTTCTTTAAACAGAAAATATAATATTTTGTTTTTATCTTTTTTTAAAGCCATTCGTCTCACACGTTTCACCCTAGAAAGGCGCCCGGTGTACGCCGGAGTATCCTTTCTGCCCCCGGTGATTTCGTAAAGCATCCCAGGTGCTGAGGTCCCACGGGGCCTCTACATGGGAGGGTAGGGAATTTCGGTCGACCCCTCCCGCTGGCAGGCCGTTGCTGAGGATTGTGTAAATCAGTTGTAAAAGTCACACAGCAATCATATAATATAAAATTATATGTTTTTCGGTTTCCTAACCGTTGTCGGCAGTGGAAGTCGATTGTAAAAATCACAGGTACGGTGTTGCACCCCGCACAGTAACCGGAACCCCACGGGGTGGGCAGAGAAATCTGCCAGAACATCCAGCAGGAATGGCTGCGATGAAGAAGGGCAAGACCACAGGTCGCAAGGCTAAGTGGTCTGTAAAAGAACTAAAAACTTTGATGGAGATGGAGGAGGCTCTCGAGCAAGGCCAATACTCTGTATATTACATGAATGTGGAAATTGCAAGTCAGCTTCCAGGTAGGTCCTCCCACGAAGTGAAAGAGGAAAGACAGTGCATGAGACGGCAATCTCACAGGAGAAGCACTAAGCTCTTACTGCAGCCAACAGAGGCAAACCTGGAGAGGCAGGAAATCCCTGCTGAACTCAATCTGCTGATACAGCCACGAGGGTTACAAGCAGTAACTGGCCTCAACAGAAAATTAAGGTGGCAAGCTGGTGCTCTCATTGACATGTACACTCACGAACACGAAATCAGGCGGGCGCTCACACTGGCAAGCAGGAAGGACCCGGGCGCAGCAGTGGCCATTGAGACCGCTACGGCGATGGTGATAAGGGAGGCGAGAAGAAAAGGTCCAGCGACCAAAAAGAACAGCAAAGCTGGCGAGCCGATGAAGCCCCGAAGCAAGCGAGAAATGAAGAGGGATGAGGTCCATAAACTCAGAAAACTAATGAGTACGGACCCGGCTAAGCGACCGACTGCCCAGTCCTGCTGCCTCAATTACACGAAGTGTTTGAAAGGCGTTGGATGGTGTCAGAAGGTGCCTTCAAGGGCTTGGGAGGCTTTAAGGCCGCCAGCGGGGCGGACAACGAACACTTCTCCACCCTGTTCACCCCCGAAGAGGTGCTCACACACCTCAGAAAGACGGACAGGAAATCGGCACCAGGCACGGACGGCATCGGGCGGGATGACCTACTCCTCTGGGACCCGAAGGGTGTGAAGCTATCAAAACTCTTTGGCAGCTGGCTTGCGGCGGGGTTCATACCTCAGTGTGTAAAGCCTGCGAGAACTGTACTGATACCAAAGACCTCCGACCCTCTGCTGTTGAATGACCCAAATAACTGGCGCCCAATCACTATCGGCTCGATGCTGATGCGGCTGTTCTCACGACTGCTAAATGGGCGCCTTACGAAAGCCTGCACTATCCACGACAGGCAGCGAGGGTTAAGGGACTCTCCTGGCTGTAGTGAGAATCTTCACATCCTTCAAAGTCTGGTTAAAGCCAGCAGGAGGGAGAGAAAGTCACTAGCGGTGGTGCTCGTGGACGTGGCAAAGGCTTTCGATACGGTGACACACGAGCACTTGCTTGCAGTGCTCAGGCAGAGAGGTCTGGATGAACACATCATAAACACAATACAAAGCTCGTACGACGGGGGCGTAACTTGCATTGAAGCCGGGGGAGAACAATCTGAACCCATTGCAATGAAAGTCGGTGTGAAGCAGGGTGACCCACTGTCCCCATTGCTTTTCAATCTGGCTCTTGATCCACTGCTCCACACACTGGAAAGCCTCGGTAAGGGAGTAAAGATCGCAGACACAAAGCTGGTCTCGCTTGCATTCGCAGATGACCTGGTGCTGGTCAGCGACACACTGAATGACTTCTGTGCCCTGACGGGGCTTAAGGTGCACGCAAGCAAGTGCTTCGGCTTCATGGTTACCCCCTTGAAACACAGCATGAAAATGAAAGTGAATGACTGTCCCCCCTGGCAGATCGAGGGGACACCAATAGAAATGGTTGAAAGTGGAAGGGCGGTAAGATATCTGGGAATTCAGGTCGGTCCAGTGAGGGGCCTCGAGAAACCCGACATTCTCAAAGAGTTACAAGTGGCGCTGGATAAGGTAGGGGCGACACCATTAACTGCCCCTCAAAAGATTTGGCTGCTTAAGACCTTCATAATCCCCAGGCATTTCTACCGGGCCGACCACTGCGACTACAGTATAGTTCGGCTGCGACTGCTGGACCGGCTACTACGTAGCACAGTAAAAACATGGCTGGGTCTAGCGCAGACCACATGTGATGGGTTGCTCTATGCTAGAGCGAGAGACGGAGGTCTGGGGCTACAAAAGTTGAGCGCCGTTATTCCTGCTATGCAGGCAAAGCGGTTGTGGAAACTTTTGCACTCTGATGATGAAGTCATCAGAAAGATAGCCTGGGACCAGAACGGGCTGGAGGACTGGAGAAGAGCTTGGCTCAAAGCGGGCGGGCAACTGGAGAAATTACCAACTCCAGAGGGTGTGCCAGTAACGAACGTTACTGAAGCAGATGGGGCCCCTCAGCTATCCCAGTACAAGAGACCATGCGAGTGGCAAGATGTAGAGTTCGACCGGTGGGCAGGCAAATCGGTGCAGGGAGTTGGAATAGCCTGGTTCAAAGACTCTCCAGAGTCTAATGCCTTGCTCTCCAAACTCCCAAAAGTGCAACACAAATTCTGCTCACAAGCATTACAGCTACAAGCGAACGTCTACCCTACCAGGGAATTTATGGTAAGGGGCCAAAGCAAGTGGAACGCGAGTTGCCGAGGCTGTCACGCGAGGCTTGAGTCCGCCTCACACCTCCTCGGAGCATGTCCCAGCGGTAGGGCGAAACGACTGGAGCGACACAATTTTGCATGCCATCGACTGGCAGTCGCTGCGAAGAAGCAGGGCTGGGTTGTCCACAGGGAGAAAGAATTTGGAAGCAGACCAAATGTGAGACACCCAGACTTGGTCTTTTGCAAAGATGGTAAGGCAATGGTGCTGGATGTGACAGTGCGGTTTGAAAGGAACATCAACACACTAAAACTCGCAGGCCGAGAGAAAGTAAAGCACTACAAACCCATCAAGAACTTGGTGAAACAGGTCATGGGTGTAGAGGAAGTGGAAATACACGGATTTCCACTGGGAGCGAGGGGCCTCTGGCATAAACCCAACAACAAGATCCTCAAGAGAATGGGACTTTCTAAGAGCAGTGCAAAAGCTCTCGCGACGAGACTTTGTAAGAGTGTTCTGAGAGGATCCTTAACTATCTTGAGTGACATCCTACAAAGTAGGGATTGAATACTTTATATTAAAGTGAAAAGCTTAAGAGGAAAAGCTATACAGGGCGGAAGCACCGGACCACAATGCACATTGCATCCTTAAAAACCTACACATAATAAGCAGCTCAACACCCCGTAGTGTAACTGCGCTACACACTAAACAAACACACCACACAGTGGGACGTGGCATATCGGTAGGAATCTCCGGTTTTCATGAGGCGAACTTGTGCTGGTCCGTGGGTCAACTCACCGCCTTGAGGGACGCGCTTGGTGACAGGTCGCCCGCGGCCCTAGCGGGCTGCCGGCTCCTGACTCTCTAAGGTAGCCAAATGACTGCTGGAGGCAGACCAATGACTGCTGCTCTCCACGGTCCTGAAGACACACACACACACAGGCAGAGTGCAGGCAGAATCCCAGGCAGACTGCAGGCACACTCCCAGGCAGACTCCCATGAAAAATTGCGCCAAAAAAAAGCCCCTTTTCTTCTCGCCTCCCTTATCACCATCGCCGTAGCGGTCTCAATGGCCACTGCTGCGCCCGGGTCCTTCCTGCTTGCCAGTGTGAGCGCCCGCCTGATTTCGTGTTCGTGAGTGTACATGTCAATGAGAGCACCAGCTTGCCACCTTAATTTTCTGTTGAGGCCAGTTACTGCTTGTAACCCTCGTGGCTGTATCAGCAGATTGAGTTCAGCAGGGATTTCCTGCCTCTCCAGGTTTGCCTCTGTTGGCTGCAGTAAGAGCTTAGTGCTTCTCCTGTGAGATTGCCGTCTCATGCACTGTCTTTTCTCTTTCACTTCGTGGGAGGACCTACCTGGAAGCTGACTTGCAATTTCCACATTCATGTAATATACAGAGTATTGGCCTTGCTCGAGAGCCTCCTCCATCTCCATCAAAGTTTTTAGTTCTTTTACAGACCACTTAGCCTTGCGACCTGTGGTCTTGCCCTTCTTCATCGCAGCCATTCCTGCTGGATGTTCTGGCAGATTTCTCTGCCCACCCCGTGGGGTTCCGGTTACTGTGCGGGGTGCAACACCGTACCTGTGATTTTTACAATCGACTTCCACTGCCGACAACGGTTAGGAAACCGAAAAACATATAATTTTATATTATATGATTGCTGTGTGACTTTTACAACTGATTTACACAATCCTCAGCAACGGCCTGCCAGCGGGAGGGGTCGACCGAAATTCCCTACCCTCCCAAGTAGAGGCCCCGTGGGACCTCAGCACCTGGGATGCTTTACGAAATCACCGGGGGCAGAAAGGATACTCCGGCGTACACCGAGCGCCTTTCTAGGGTGAAACGTGTGAGACGAATGGCTTTAAAAAAAGATAAAAACAAAATATTATATTTTCTGTTTAAAGAACTTGCCAGGTTCTTTTCACAGAGTTTGCTGAGTTCTGTTACAGAGTTTGCCATGTTCTGTTTACAGAGTTTGCCTCACTCCGTTTACAGAGTTTGCCACATTCTGTTTACAGAGTTTGCCGGGTTGTGTATACTGTAAGAATAATTAAGAGTAGTCAGTTGTTAGTCTGCATAGAAAAATATTAAAAGGGTAAGCCAGTTTAAAAATACATTAGGGACAGTGTGGGGTTGGGGATAACCCTAGTTAGCAGGCGCACCCATGCACAGGAAGTGTAGAGGCAGTGGAGACCTTTGAAGTCTCTAGAGCACTAGACGTGCCACGGGGTCAGACAGAGGGCAAGGGTGTCAATACTGTCAAGCAGACAATTTTTTATAAACAAACCATCTGATGGAAACTACCTGACAACCAAAAAAGGACCACCCTGAAGCAAGTTGGAAAATCACTTTGATCACAACAGTATAAGAGGGCCGCATACCCGCTTTCTGATCAGAACGCGCCTTCTCCAACTGTACCTTTGTATCGTTGTACTTGGTATATCTCAGTAAACTTTTTTACTTATACCTTTTACTCGACCGTGTGAGTCTCTACTTTATTCCTGACCAACACTGGACACAACAATTCCTACAAATTGGTGACCCCGACGCGTCTACGAACTGGTCAATTGGTCCAGCTGTTGGCGGAGGTGGGGACCACACTACCTAAGGGCAGGAGGCCCGAAGGTCTAACGGCCTACGGGGATACAGACAAAGACACCCGGGTGAAAACACAAGGTAAAGAGAAACCTTTTTAAAAGAATTCTCCATAGTATAGTCATTCTTTAGTTTGTCTGTATTCAAGTAGAGCGGTTTCTAAATTTAACAGAACTGAGATATACCAATTGAAAAAACTGAATTGCATGCTTCAGTTTGGGTGTGTGGGAAAAGAAGGTTAAGCGACTCAGCCCATGGTATGCTAGTGTGTACTGTGGGAGGCTCGTAATAACCCAAACTAAAAGAAGGTTAAGCGACTCAGCCTATGGCATGCTAGTGTGTGCTGTAGGAGGCTCGCAATAACCCAAACTAAAGATTCACTAACAACTCAGCCCAGAAGATCCGGAGTTAGTCCGTGATTGAAGGGAGGCTTGTGAAGTGACAACACACTCAGATTCGGGTACGCAACAAAAGCAGCGACTGAATGTCGCAGGTGGAAAGATTGGCTGGATGTTAAGATTTTTTAGCTGTGTGCTAGTTTACCTTTGTGATGTGTAGAACTGGGTGTTTTACTGGATGTTAAGATTTTTAGCTGTGTGCTAGTTTACCTTTGTGATGTGTAGAACTGGGTGTTTTACTGGATGTTAAGATTTTTAGCTGTGTGCTAGTTTACCTTTGTGGTGTGTAAAATTAAGTATTTTACTGGATATTATGATTTTGAGCTATGTGGTAGTTTCACTGTGTGGTGTGTAAAATTAAGTATTTTACTGGATATTATGATTTTGAGCTATGTGGTAGTTTCACTGTGTGGTGTGTAAAATTAAGTATTTTACTGGATTTTAAGATTTTGAGCTATGTGGTAGTTTATCTGTGTGGTGTGTAGAATCAGAAATTAGTGAAAAGTTTGACTAAGTATTTTACTGGATGTCAGAATTTGGAGCGGTGTGATACTATAACTGTGTTGGGTAGAATCAGAGATTAGTGACAAGTTTGACTAAGTATTTTACTGGATGTCAGAATTTTGAGCCGTGTGACATTATAACTGTGTTGTGTAGAATCAGGGATTTGGCTAAGTGTGTAGTTTGACTGCGTGCCGGCTGGGATACTATGATATTTTAATGTGACACTGCAATAATTCACTATTGTGCTATTTTTGAGTGTTATTGTTGTTTTAGTGCATCTACTGCCTTATGGCAAACATTGACTTTAAAGCAATAGAGAGAAAGATAGAACCAAATAGTGAAAATAGGTGGTGGAAACTCCCGTTTGGTCACACATATAGTAAAGAAGAGGTTTTTGCTTTCTATAAGTCCCACACAGAATTTGTGACTAGTTGGCCAAGGGAGACTGGTCTGTCAGGGAACACATGGTTAGAGGCGACATACCCCTGTCAAGCTAAAGACATAGAACAGGTCATTAGAACAGAAGCAGAGAAACTCTGGGCAAACGAGAACGATTGTTTAACCCTGACATACGACAGTCTCTCACAAATTGAAAAGAACAACAATCTCCACAGGTCTTTGTTGGAAAGAGTTGAGAGGAGGTTAGCAGAAGGGGGGCTCTCGGAGCAAAAAAGGGACTATTTGGAGAGGTCCAGAGATAGTTATACTTTCACCCCAGCGGCAGTAAAGTGGTCTGTGGCCCTAGGGAAGTTTGAAGACTTGCAGGGCAGAGAAAACTGTCTAGAAGTTCCAGGAGAGTGGATAAAAGAAATAAAGTTTTCCGCAGTACCAGTTTTTGATTGCAAAACAGTCAGGGCTCAAAAGGAGGAGAGACCCTTTAAGAGATTTAAGGCAGGAGACGTTGATCTTGGTACATTGGTAGTCCACGGAGAACGAATCACTATACCTAGGCTTGAGGAGGTTGAAGTACTTTGTACCTTTGGGTTTCTTGGCGGGTGTCACGTACTGACCACTTTAGGGGACGTTAGTAATCCACGGGAGATCGTGCCTAAGATAGGGTCGCTCTCTAGCGGGGCGCAGTTCAACGGGGTAGTCATGGCAGAACAGAAGGAAAAGACAGTAGGCGAAATGTGGAAGGAAGTGAAGGCACAGCTACTGAGGACTCAGACAAGAGGCATAGCAGACATCAAAACCAAGGGCATGGAGAAAATTTTGAGCGAATGGGTCAGGTCTAAAACACTTCCAGAATATGAGGAGGCTGCGGGGCTGACTGTTCAGAAACTGGCAGAGTTAAGACTAAAATCAGCGACAGAAGTGGAGATTTTGAAGAGTATGATTGAGAAACAAAAAGTAGGGAAGGTCAGGGCAAGAGAAAAGTTGCACAATGAAAGTAAGCTGAGGACAGAACTGTTGAGTCTGATGGGTGCAGTGACAATGGGGTGGACACTGGCAGCTAGAGAAAAAGATGAAGGAGACACAGACAAAAGAATGGCAGAGAAAATTAGTAGTCAGCTGGATTTAGGACTACCCGCGCCAGGAGCACTATACCCCAAATTACCAAGTGCACCACCACCATATGTAGCCCTCGGTGCTCATGCACAGCCAAATATACAAGCCCCATTGGGAATAATAAGTGCAAGTTCATTTGAGATTGTGAACACCCCAGAGGAGGAAGATATACTGAAAAAGAGAGAGGAGTTGCATTATAATGCGGTGTGTGACAGTTTAGGAATGGCCAAAGATGCTATGCAGGTGGCTGCAGAAAATACTGTTGCAAACCGGGAGATGCATAAGGTATTAATGAAAGAGCTAGAAAAAACACAACAGATAGGTATTACTTTGTTGGAAAAAGTTGCCGTAACAGAAGTGAGACAGACTGGAGAGGAAAAAGACACAAACATGATAGGGAAAGAGGTAGCAGACTCAGGAGCTGTTGGAGGGATTGGATCAGAAAAGGACCAGAAAGGAGCACACACCGTTAAAATAGAGCACAGCACACCAGTGTCAAGAAGCAACAGTCAAAAGCAGACAGAATTCACAGAATTGGAAAAAGAGCTCAGAAAGAGCAGGCAAAACAATGAAAAACTTGCAGCAGATTTTCATCAGTTGTCAAAAGTCCTTAACAAAGAACGCAGAGTTCAACAAGGATTGGAAGAAAGTCATAGACAGGAACGGGGTATGTACAGAGGCCGGAGTGAGAGTGTAGGAAGGACAAAAGACAGACTAGATGGGCTATACTGGAAAGAGAGCCAATCGAGGTATGACTCCGTAGACATGGAGCTTACTGGAGAGTTTCCCCTTACACCTCTAGGTAGTGGGGAGGAAGAGTGGAGCTCTTCAGAGGGGGATAGCGGAGAAATAGAGATAAAACCCCCAGGCCAAGGAAACTCATCTAAACACTTGGGTATACGGAAGAGAGTAGAAGAAAGGTGCAAAAAACAGAAAGACAGCGAGAAAAGGGTAATGGAGGTACTGAGGAAGAGGGCACAGAGCTCATCAAAGAGGGACCATAGCAGGAACCGTAAACATAACCACAGCCCGTTGCGAAGCGCATACCGCCCCATGTATGAACAGAGTAATGCTGGAAAACAGTCCCCTGCCCACATGATGGCCCCTGTGTTGGTGAATAGTAAGGGGGAGGAAAGTTACACACCTTGGAGCTTTAAAGACATGGAGATTATGATAAAAAGGTTGCCTCCCTTGCACAAAGGAGCGGAACCTTGGATAGCAGAATTCGAGAGACAGACCTGCCAGGACAGCCTGGCCCTAAAAGACATCCGAAGCCTGTTGTTAAAGCTTAGAGCGGAGACAGCGCTAGGACAATGTGAAAAAAAGAGCAGGTGTGAAAATGCAGGAGACGATGAGTTGTTCGATAAGCATCGCCCATATTTTTGGAGCACACTGAAAGAAATTTACCCAACAAAACTAGAACTAGACGCATTGGCCACCATCAGATTGAAAGACGAAGAAGACATACATGAGTTTGTGGACCGGGCATGGAGCATTTGGGAAGTAAAAACAGGGATGCGACCAGACGATTCAGAACTAGCACTGCAGCATTTCAGATTGGGAGTAATGGCGGGGTTACCCAAACCAGCACAGGCTAAGCTAGCAGAGATAGTGGGCCTTAAAACAATGGAGAAAGGACTATGGATGGAAAACATGGATTTTGTAGTTAAAAGGGTCAGACAGACAGAAAAAGATAAGAAGCTGACGGCTGACAGCACCCAGGGCGACAAAGTTTTCGAGAAATTGGGAAAAATCCTTGAGATAGCAGTAACCAAGGGAACTGCTAAAGAGTTAGTGGGAACCACTCAGTTGGTCCAAGCTGGACCTGGACAAAACTGGCAGAACCCCCCTCGGAGGGGGCCAGTAGACCCAAAGAGCAGGATGTGTTTTGTGTGTAGACAATACGGACACCTTAGCTACAACTGTCCCTCAAGCATGGGTCAAGGGGATATGTTTGGGGGAGACTATGGTAGGGGAGGTGGTAGTCAGGGAGGCCAGGGAAGAGGCAGAGGATACGCACCTGGTCCAAACCCATATAACCCATGGCAACACGGGGAGACAAACGAAGCCAGGAGTGGTAACGAGGGACGGGGCAGACAGCCGCCACAGAACATGGCAAGAGGGAGAGGGGGACAACAGGGACCCAAGAGGGGGGGCTGGCAAGCATATAATCAGGCTCAGGGGAACGTCCAGGCGTATTCCGGGGATGGGGACTTCTGGGGCTGTATGTACGGTGGTGACTGTTGACGGGGCCCTAGGGAACCCCGTCTTGACGCTACCCCAGCATGGGAACCCCCGATGATAATTGGAAAAATTGGAAATGAACAGATTACTTTTTTGGTAGACACAGGGGCAACCGCAACCACACTCAGATTAAAACCAAAAGGGGTAGAATTGTCAGGAAAATCATTGAAAACCGTGGGGTTCTCAGGGATAGTGGAAGAACAGCCGTACACTGAACTGATAGTCATAGAATTCGAAGGACAAAAAATTAAAATACAAGTGATAATTGCTGAAAATTGCCCTGTGAATCTTTTAGCCAGAGACATCATGGTAAAGATGGGAATGAGCATATGGTGTACTAAGGAGGGTCTTAGTGTAGAGTGGCCTGGAAAAAGAAGGTTACATCATGGGCAGTTTTTGAGCGTAGGAATGCCCAACGATTTAGGAATGCTCAACGATTTAGGAATGCCCAACGACTTAGGAATGGACAACGACGACGAATTCAAAGTGTTAGTCTATAAGCCAAACATACCAGACCCAGAAGACAAGCACATGGTAGAGGTATATTGGACTAGGCTTACACACGACGAATACACACCAGGGTTGATGAGGCAATACCAAGAATGGAAGCCTCACATCCCCGGGCTTGACAAGTACAGGGAGCCCAGTGACCCATTCCACATGACATACAATTACACCGTGAGAACAGATTATGAATATGATCAGCGGTGGGATACACTGAAAGAAGGGACAGAGGAGGAACTCGAGATAGGCGAAATAGTGGTGGGACCAGAGGGTATTGCTGCTAGGGTCCATCTCCGGCCAGAGCAAATGGATTGGATCGGTAGTGTGGAGGAATATACCCCACATATAACCCTAGCTGTGGCAGAAGGACACAAACCAGTGTCACTTAACAGAATGATGAAACGGGCAGATGCGAGTACCTTCTCAAAAATTGACGAGTTGCGTCAGATTTCAAGCGATGGCACACTGCTAACATTCGCTGTTGAAACCAGAGATCAGGGGGTGTGTGAGAGAGTCTATCACCCTAGAGAACTAGAAGGTGAAAACGCAGATCATCCGGGAGCCAAGGTAATGCTGGCCAGAATACCCGACAAACTATGGACAACACACGGGCACGATGTAGGAAGACTAGCGGGAGAAGTCACTCTGAAACTGAAACCTTGGGCCAGGCCAGTATACAGATCACAGTACCCGTTAAAGACAGAACAAAGTGAGGGAATAAGGGACACTGTGGAGGGACTAGTAGAGGCAGGAGTACTGAGAAAATGTGGTAGGATGAGATGGAACACCCCTATCCTACCAATACCCAAAGCAGGGGGCAAGGGGTGGAGAATGGTTCACGATTTACGGCTGATAAACAAAACAACAGAGTCATTGTCTCTACCAGTACCCGACCCATATGTTGCACTGGGGGCACTCCACCCCAAACAGAAATATTTCAGTGTGATTGATCTAGCAAATGCATTTTTCTGCCTACCATTAGCAAAAGAATGCCAACAATGGTTTGCATTTCAGTTTGAGGGACAGACGTACACGTACAACAGACTACCGCAGGGCTACAAAGACAGTCCAGGGCTGTTCAATCAAGCTCTGAACCAGATACTGAAAACAGTCCGACTCCCGGGGAAGACTACCCTGGTGCAGTACGCAGATGACCTTCTTCTGGCCTCCCCTTCCCCGGAGGAATCCTTAGAGGCGGCTGAGAGTTTACTACAAACCATGGCCAAAGTAGGATTCAAAGTCAAAAGAGAAAAATGCCAGCTGGGCAGAAAGTCTGTGGAGTTTTTGGGGCGCATAGTGGAGGGAGCAGGGACTAGCATATCTGGGCAGCACAGGGATGCGATAATGAAGTTTGGCAGGCCAGTGACAGTGCAGGACATGCTAGGATTCCTGGGGCTATGTGGCTACAGCCGGTCCTATGTGCCTGAGTTTGTTACCCTCACACAGCCACTCCGAGAAATGGTGAATGAGGTAGGGGCGAGGGAATTGAAGAAGAAGGTAACATGGACCAGGGTGAGAGAACAGGTGTTCCAACGAGTAAAGAATCGGCTGAGCTCGGCCGCTCACTTAGCTACTCCAAACTACCAAAAAGATTTTGAAATGGATGTGGCAGAAACTGATGGGATAGTAAATGCAGTATTGTACCAACAAGAAAGGGGGACGAGAAAAGTACTATCTTACTACAGTTGCAAACTGGATGCGGTTGAGACAGGAAAACCCCCCTGCCTCCGCTTCATGGCAGCTCTAGCTAGAGCCGTCAATAAAACATCGCACATAGTACTAGGGTACACGTTGAACATAAACACAAACCACACAGTGACAGCACTACTCGCCTCCGAAGCATTCAGTTTCTCAGCCACTCGCCAGATCAAGATTGATCACACCTTAAAACAACCAAACCTGGTGTTCAAAACTCCAAAGAACAACCGAGCAAATATGGCAATAGGGATTAATGGGGGAACATTGGAGCCTCATGACTGCGCCCGACAGGTGGATCATGACAGTAAGCTCAGGGCTGAACTCTACCCCTCACCTATAGACAAACCAGACATGGAGCTTTTTACAGATGGGTGTTCATACAAGGGAGAACAGGGCAACAGGGCTGGGTATTCAGTAGTTGAGTGGTTGGGCGAAGGAGAAACACGAGTACTGGAAGCCAGCGAGATTGAGCAACCTGCCTCGGCCCAGTCGGCAGAGATAACAGGACTTATCAGGGCTCTGATAATAGGCAAAGACAAAAGAATCAACATATACACTGACTCAGGGTACGGACATGCGGCGATACTACATGATGGCCCAGCTTTTTTGAGAAGAAAATTCCTCACAGCAGCCGGAGTACCAGTGAAACACGAAAAACTGTTGAAAGAACTGGTAAAAGCAGTGCAGTTACCTAGGGAAGTAGGGGTCATTAAGGTAGCAGGACACAGCTCACTACCAACCATGGAAGGCATGGGTAATGCAGCCGCAGATATAGCTGCAAAACAGGGGTGTGGATATCCGTTACAGGGGGTCCAGCTGCGTAGTGGGAAACAGACAGAACAGAAGGCAGTCAGACCAGAAAAGGTAACCGTAACAGCTGAAGGGGTGCAGGCAAGAGAATTCTATGAACATTGGTGGGAGGGTAACAAGGTACAACCAAGTGCCGAGATTGTGTTGTTGGCCGAAGCACAGGAAGCTTGTAGCATGTTGGAGAAAGATGAATGGTTAAGTTTGGGGGCCATAAAACAGGTATGCGTGCCGGAGAGAGGGGAACCATACGGGCTATGGAGAAATGTTATGGGCAAGCTAGTTATACCAAAGCACATGCTGGGGCACGAGATGGAAGCGGCACACGGGCCAACTCATACAGCAGAACAAAAAATGTATGAGACCATAAGAGAACGATGGTGGTGCCCCAACCTGAGACAACACATACAGAATTATCGCGCTGAATGCACCACATGCAACAGGTTGAATCAAAAGAAAACGCTGCCACATCCGTTGCTGAAATTTCCTATGCCCCCGGGCCCATGGAAAGAAATTTGCATTGATTACACTGACATGGGCCGGGACATGAGGACAAGGAAAGGGTACAGATACATGCTGGTAGGAGTGGACAGGTACAGCAGATGGATAGAGGCATACCCGACGAAAAAGGAAGACGCCAGCTCTGTAGTTAAGTGGTTAACGGAGGAAATCATACCCAGATATGGGGTGCCTAGTAAGATCTGCTCAGATAATGGCACACATTTCAAAAATGAATTATTGCAAAAAACAGAACAGATGTTAGGCATAACACATAGGTTTGGCTCCATATACAAACCTGAAAGCCAGGGATTGGTAGAGAGAGCAAACAGAGTACTGAAAGAAAGATTGGCCAGAACAATGTTGGGTCATGAAATGGAATGGACAGAAGCTTTACCGCTGGTTTTGACAGCTACTAGGCGAGAACAGCACAAAGACACAGGACTGTCGCCCCATGAGATATTGACAGGGCGAAAAATGCCTTTTACCGAGTCCCGGGCACAGTACTTGGACTACGGGAATAAGGAGGTGCAGGTGTCCGAATATATGAACATACTCGGACATATGATTAACCTTATTTCCCAGCAGGTAAAGGGGAACCAACAGGAAGAAGACGAGAGACGAAGACCGGCAAACGTGGGGGACAGAGTGTACCTGAAGGTAAACAAAAGAAAAGGCTGGGCGAGCCCAAAGTGGTCAGGACCGCACAAAATCACACAAATTTCAGATCGAGCAGTTAAAACTGATCGAGAGAACGATGAAAACTGGCACCATTTCGCACATTGTGCTCTGGTTAGAAGTGTTACTGATAATTCTGATAATACTGCTAAAGCAAACTAAGGCCAAGGATCTGTGCGGGGCTAATGTCATACTCACAGTAGACACAGATATAGAGAATGTCTTTCAATTCGACTTGTGTGATGTAATCAACTGCGGGAGTAATCCACTCAGCTACCGGGGATACGACGTGTATGGCTGCTCTCACCTAAATTACAAAACAGGGATGGGAAGAAGAGGTACCAATGTTCCCTCCCAATCATGGTGCCCGAATTGGGCAGATGTGTGGTGGTGGACTGGGCCTGACAGCACATGGACAGGGAAATTTTTGAAGGCAGGGGACGAGAGATGGAACATGAAGCAAAAGATCACTATAAGCAGGGGAGCTTACACAAACAGGGGAGGGAAAGGAATGAACCCAATTGTGGTAACCATACAACAGGGACTAGAGAACCCATGGCCACTCACTGAGTGGCATTCTGACCGATGCCAGGTAAAAGGGAACAAGAAATCTGGACCCATGGTGCCCACAATGTACATAATATTGGGGGTAGACCAGGCAGGGGATGATAGCATGGGAATTATACGGCTGAATTTGGGAAATTCCACTGCAAACAAAGCACGGGAAGACCAATTAGAGTTAGTGAAGAAGTTACGGGCGGATAAAATTAGTTACCAGGACAAGATTGCGGTAGAAACTGGATACAAAGATAAGAATGTATGGGTTAATAGAATGGTGGAAGCAGCCGAACAAGCCAAAGGGGGAAATTGCATAGTATGCTCGAAAGCAAGACCTAACCTATGGATGGTAAAAACCGCGTTTGAAGACCGCACTCACGAGGGGGCGCAGGGGCGAGACATAGAATGCATGCTTAACCTAATGTCAGAAGAAAATCCAAGCAGAAACTGTACGGGATGGGAAAAATACTATCCTATGGCTCCCAAAGGGGTGGAACCACCAATGTTTGATCCCACAATAAAACCAAACGCAACATGCATAATCAATAAGAATACGGCGAGCTGGGGTAAAGGATTGACTAAAAATGGCACTGACATAGAGGCATACTGCGGGGAAAAAATAGACCTCACCAATACGGACTTGGTCGCTAGGTTGACCGTAGCTCGAGCAGATGTATGGTGGTATTGTGGGGAAAGCACTTTGTACAATTTTCTACCACCAAACTGGCAGGGAATATGTGCACTGGTCGCTTTAGTCTCGCCAATAGAATTACACACAGATGCAGACATTGGTCAGGTCACCCAGCCAAAACGTAGACGTAGAAGGGAGGCCATACTAGATCGGACTCAGGAAGGGAGGAATCCTGATGGGGTGTGGATAGACGATATAGGCCAGGCCAGAGGCATCCCAAGTCGATATAAATTAGCGGACGAGGCCCTGGCTGGTTTAGAATCATTCCCAATATGGCATGCCATCTTCCCAGTGACAGTGAATAAAAATGTAAACAGAATTAATTTGATCCACTATAATGTTCAACGCCTGGCCAATCTGACCACCGAGGCAATAGACGCAATACACGAACAATTGGCTCAAACCTCCCTGATGACCCTGCAGAACCGAATGGCCTTGGATATGATTCTCGCTAAGGAGGGTGGGGTGTGTGCAATGTTCGGAGAAACATGTTGTATTATCATCACCAACAACACTGCCCCAGATGGTAAGCTGACAAAAAGCCTGGGTAAATTGAGGGCTCTGGCGGCAGAGCTAAAACAGCAATCGGGGGTAGGTGATGGATTGCAAAAATGGCTGGAGAAAACTTTCGGAAAATGGGGGGCCCTGCTTGGCCAGATACTTTTCGGAGGGATAATAGGGATCTGTGTATTTGGGGTGTGTGGTTGTTGTTGTATCCCTTGTATCAGGAGCCTGCTGAAGAGAACGATTAATGCCGCGGTGAACAAGAAAGATGGGTCAAGGGATCCACCTCCCATATACCAGGCGAATCAGATCATGGTGGGACAGGAGGAGCAGGGAGTATCCGAGGGTGGGAGTTTCATTACAACCGAGAGCGTGTATTCCTCACGCATTGGTGGGAGAGGAGAAAGCATGTACCTGAAAGTGTCCTGGAGCAGGAATGGGTACTCCTGCCCTCTTGGCCCATACACCCCAGATTGTCCCATGGGGAATCCCTGGTGTAAGTGGGGCCAAGGGGTCCAGGGGGCTGGATGGATGTGTTGGAAGTGGGCTGAGACCTTTGAACCAGAGAAACGTGAGTTGCTTAAGTCCACCATGATGATTCAGGAACGTGAGATTGAGACTGCATTGGCTCATTACAAAGATAGGTTTGATAGCATGTATGGCCCCTCGGCTGTTGAGGCTGAGGGGTTTATGAACTAACCTCTGTCTCAGTTCTTCTGAAACCCCCACAGGTGAAGCAGGATGGAGAATGGGGACGCTCTTCTTATAAAATTGCTTAGGGACACTGCTCATGTTAATGCATAATACGCTTTGTTGTGGCGAATGGGGGAAACTACTGATTTGCACAAGACACAACCACTCCAGAACACACTCCACACAGAACATACAAAACAACACGTTGATAGTACATAACAAGGTATGGGGTGTGTATCAAGCCTGAGCCCCGAGCTTGTCATTCGGGAGACCCATGAGTAAAAGCCGCTAGCAACCCAATCCATGCTGGATGGGCCAGTCTCCGGGAAGGGGGCCCGAGACCTAGCGGGGGTTACGGGTGAAGGACTCAGCTTGATGGCTCATAACTGCTGATGTGCGCTTGCTTGTATGATATCCCTAGTTGATAGCGTAAATTGTATGTGTTAAAATAACTTAATATCTTTAGGGATACATGCTGTTTGCTAGAAGCTAGTGTTAACCCATTAAATGGGTTAAAAGGAGGGAGATGTAAGAATAATTAAGAGTAGTCAGTTGTTAGTCTGCATAGAAAAATATTAAAAGGGTAAGCCAGTTTAAAAATACATTAGGGACAGTGTGGGGTTGGGGATAACCCTAGTTAGCAGGCGCACCCATGCACAGGAAGTGTAGAGGCAGTGTAGACCTTTGAAGTCTCTAGAGCACTAGACGTGCCACGGGGTCAGACAGAGGGCAAGGGTGTCAATACTGTCAAGCAGACAATTTTTTATAAACAAACCATCTGATGGAAACTACCTGACAACCAAAAAAGGACCACCCTGAAGCAAGTTGGAAAATCACTTTGATCACAACAGTATAAGAGGGCCGCATAACCGCTTTCTGATCAGAACGCGCCTTCTCCAACTGTACCTTTGTATCGTTGTACTTGGTATCTCTCAGTAAACTTTTTTACTTATACCTTTTACTCGACCGTGTGAGTCTCTACTTTATTCCTGACCAACACTGGACACAACAATTCCTACAATACAGAGTTTGATTGCGATTTGTGTGTTATTTTTCTCCGGGGATTCATATGCAACTTAGGACATAGTTGCTTCAGGTCGGATTTGAACCTGCGATTCTCAGATGTTCTTCTGAAATCTTACCCTTTGCGGGTTTCGAACCTGTGCTCTTCAGGTTCGTGGTGCCGCGCCCTACCCACTGAGCCACCGTGCTGATACAGAATACCACCTGTCAGTGCGACCAAGTCACCGATTCCTCCCACAGTAAATTTCCAGGCTATTTCCTCTTTCAGAGCCAATCTTTATCCCATAATTGGGGTTATTGCTAGCCAACTTCCCTCAATCATTTGGATCAACTCTGATATTTATTTAGCCTTAATGTTCTTGAGATTCGTTTTTGCCCCGACCCTATGACAGAGTCATAGTTACTTTTCCATAAGAGTCATAGTATGACTCTCTTATGGAACCTTAAGAGACTCATAGTTACTGGTTAACCATGGGTAAAAAAAAGTTGGGGGTGCTGGCGCGAGCTCCATGGCCTACCCTCCCGAGCCAAAACGGTCAGTCCGACGACAGTGCACTTTTTTTGGACACTCTCTGAGGATTCCCCTTAAGCTTGGAGGATGCCAAAAAGAGGTTTTGCCACCGGGTACCATCTCGGGACTAGAGAGCTCCTTTTCAGAAGCCTCCTGGAGGATTGTAACAAGGCCCCAGAAGCTCATAGAGAGTCCGTTGATGGTGCATCTTTCTCGGGCACATGTTTTTGACATTATGGTGCATCTGGAAGTCGAAAACAAGGGACTCGAAGCTCGCAGAGAGTCAGTTGATGGTGCATCTTTGGCGGACACATGTTTTTGACATTATGGTGCCTCTGGAAGTCGAAAACAAGGGACTCGAAGCTGGTAAAGAGTCCGTTGATGGTGCTCTGTCCTCGGACACATTATGTTCACATCCTGGTGCCTGTGGAGGATGTAACTAGGGGTGTAGCTGCACATGGCCTGTCCGCTGAAGGTGACCTATTCTCGGACACATTCTGTCACATCCTGGTGCCTGTGGAGGATGTAACTAGGGGTGTAGCTGCACATGGCCAGTCCGCTGAAGGTGACCTATTCTCGGACACATTCTGTCACATCCTGGTGCCTGTGGAGGATGTAACTAGGGGTGTAGCTGCACATGGTCAGTCCGCTGAAGGTGACCTATTCTCGGACACATTCTGTCACATCCTGGTGCCTGTGGAGGATGTTACTAGGGGTGCAGCTGCACATGGCCAGTCCGCTGAAGGTGACCTATTCTCGGACACATTCTGTCACATCCTGGTGCTTTTGGAGGATGTAACCAGGGGTGTAGCTGCTCAGGGCCAGTCCCCTGAAGGTGACCTATTCTCGGACACATTCTGTCACATCCTGGTGCCTGTGGAGGATGTAACCAGGGGTGTAGCTGCTCAGGGCCAGTCCGCTGAAGGTGCACTCTTCTCGGACACATGTTCCTCAAATCCTGGTCCTCCTGGAGGATATAGAGGGGTCTAGAGGCTCATGGCATGTCCGCTGAAGGTGCAGTATTCTCGGACACCTTTGAGCAGGGTCCTACCCCTCTGGAGGTCTGAAAACTGTGGATTTTTTCTAAGTCCATTTTGGTTAACCATGGGTAGGGTTTTGGTTAACCATGGGTACGAAAAAGTTGGGGGTGGTGGCGGAGGCTCCACAAAATACCCTCCCGACCGAAAACGGTCAGTCCGACGACCATGCACCTTTCTCGGACACCTTCTGAAAATCCCCCTAAGGCCTGGAGGATCACAGAAAGAGGTTTTGCCACCGGGTGACGGCGCGAAATCGAGAGCACCCTAAAAAAGTGGACTTAGGCTCAGAACGAAAAATAAAAAAAGTTCCACAAAGAGGTAACTCAGCCTCTGAGTGTCCGATTTTCAAGCGGTTTGAAGCGGACTGTTGACCACACTCTCCTCCTTCTCCACCCCTAAACCTTCTGACCGATTGGAAACCGTGACCCGCCAGGGGAGGCACCCTGTCTCACAGGTCCCACCTCCCCGCCACCGCGGTCAGCCTCCAGGCCGGGGACGCCGAGGGCTCTACGGAGCTCTCTGTCACCGCGCCGAACCCTTCTCTAGCGAGAATTTGCCCCGGATGAGTGGGGAGAGGCATATTAGTGGCTGAGGTACCTGAGAAGCACAGGTTCGAACCCCGCGAAGGGCAAGTCTCTGTGAAACCACCCATTAAAGGTGTTAGTTTCGACGAAAAAAATCTTAGGATCGAACCCCACATGAAGCAACTCTGAGAGAGAGAAAGATTGAAAGAGAAAGAGCCTGGGAAAATATGGGGTGAGGAATCGGTGATTTGGGCGCACTGACAGACGGAATTCTGTACCAGCACGGTGGCTTAGTGGGTAGGGCGCGGCACCACAGACCTGATGAGCACAGGTTCGAAACCCGCAAAGGGTAAGATTCCAGAAAACCATCTGAGAATTGAAGGTTCAAATCCCAACTGAAGCAACTCTGTCCTAAGTTGTGGATGACTCCCCGGTATGAAAAAAGGCTCTACTCTATAAAGGAAAAGCTATACAGGGCGGAAGCACGATCACAAAGCACATTATATCCTTAAAAACCTACACATAATAAGCAGCTCAACACCCCGTAGTGCAACTGCGCTACACACTAAACAAACACACCACACAGTCAACTGCGCTACACACTAAACAAACACACAGTGTGG
Organism: Sprattus sprattus; assembly: GCF_963457725.1. NCBI lineage: Eukaryota > Metazoa > Chordata > Actinopteri > Clupeiformes > Clupeidae > Sprattus > Sprattus sprattus. The sequence goes on along the minus strand of NC_137915.1, from coordinate 31,359,799 downwards.
CGTGGCAGATCGGTATGAATCTCCGGTTTTCATGAGGCGAACTTGTGCTGATGACTGATCGTCTGAAGGCTGTGGCGGCAAGTGAGAAACGGAGCGAGCTATCTAGAATTCAATGGCGACCTCACTTAGACGTCCAGCAGTGCTGGGAGCTCTGTGTGTGTCTGTGGGAGCCTCATGAAGCTCACTGTGTTTGGGGGCAGTGGGCTGGGGCTGAGGGCAGTACTGGGGGTTAGGGTTAGTGCTGGGCAGTGCTGGGAGCTCTGTGTGTGTCTGTGGGACCCTCAGAGAGCTTTAATATGAAAGAAAGGCTCGACTCTATAAAGGAAAAGCTATACAGGGCGGAAGCACCGGACCACGATGCACATTGCATCCTTAAAAACCTACACATAATAAGCAGCTCAACACCCCGTAGTGCAACTGCGCTACACACTAAACAAACACACCACACAGTGGGGCGTGGCAGATCGGTATGAATCTCCGGTTTTCATGAGGCGAACTTGTGCTGATGACTGATCGTCTGAAGGCTGTGGCGGCAAGTGAGAAACGGAGCGAGCTATCTAGAATTCAATGGCGACCTCAGTTAGACGTCCAGCAGTGCTGGGAGCTCTGTGTGTGTCTGTGGGAGCCTCAGAGAGCTTTAATAGCAGGCAGAATTTTTGGGCCTAAAGGGAGACAAGTGTGAGCCATTGGGGCTTGCTGTGACTTAATACAGTACACAGGGCAGTGTTTGGAGCTCTCTGTGTGTCTCTCTGACCTCTGGGGACCTTTAATAGACAGCAGGCTAATTAGGCCTGTCTGGGGAGGTGTGTGTGTCTGTAGGCCTCCCAGTAAGTGAACCCAACACACTGGGCAGTGTTTGGAGCTCTCTGTGTGTCTCTCTGACCTTTGGGGACCTTTAATAGACAGCAGGCTTCTTAGGCCTGTCTGGGGAGGTGTGTGTGTCTGTAGGCCTCCCAGTAAGTGAACCCAACACACTGGGCAGTGTTTGGAGCTCTCTGGGTGTCTCTCTGACCTTTGGGGACCTTTAATAGACAGCAGGCTTCTTAGGCCTGTCTGGGGAGGTGTGTGTGTCTGTAGGCCTCCCAGTAAGTGAACACAACACACTAGGCAGTGCTGGGAGCTCTCTGTGTGTCTCTCTGACCTTTTGGGACCTTTAATAGACAGCAGGCTTCTTAGGCCTGACTGGGGAGGTGTGTGTGTCTGTAGGCCTCCCAGTAAGTGAACCCAACACACTGGGCAGTGTTTGGAGCTCTCTGTGTGTCTCTCTGACCTTTGGGGACCTTTAATAGACAGGAGGCTTCTTAGGCCTGTCTGGGGAGGTGTGTGTGTCTGTAGGCCTCCAGTGTTTTCTAAGTCCATTTTGGTTAACCAGGGGTGTAGCTGCTCAGGGCCAGTCCGCTGAGGGTGCACTGTTCTCGGACACATGTTCCTCAAATCCTGGTCCTCCTGGAGGATATAGAGGGGTCTAGAGGCTCATGGCATGTCCGCTGAAGGTGCAGTATTCTCGGACACCTTTGAGCAGGGTCCTACCCCTCTGGAGGTCTGAAAACTGTGGATTTTTTCTAAGTCCATTTTGGTTAACCATGGGTAGGGTTTTGGTTAACCATGGGTACGAAAAAGTTGGGGGTGGTGGCGGAGGCTCCACAAAATACCCTCCCGACCGAAAACGGGTTAGTCCACTTTTTTAGGGTGCTCTCGATTTCACGCCGTCATCCGGTGGCAAAACCTCTTTCTGTGATCCTCCAGGCCTTAGGGGGATTTTCAGAAGGTGTCCGAGAAAGGTGCATGGTCGTCGGACTGACCGTTTTCGGTCGGGAGGGTATTTTGTGGAGCCTCCGCCACCACCCCCAACTTTTTCGTACCCATGGTTAACCAAAACCCTACCCATGGTTAACCAAAATGGACTTAGAAAAAATCCACAGTTTTCAGACCTCCAGAGGGGTAGGACCCTGCTCAAAGGTGTCCGAGAATACTGCACCTTCAGCGGACATGCCATGAGCCTCTAGACCCCTTTATATCCTCCAGGAGGACCAGGATTTGAGGAACATGTGTCCGAGAACAGTGCACCCTCAGCGGACTGGCCCTGAGCAGCTAAACCCCTGGTTACATCCTCCACAGGCACCAGGATGTGACAGAATGTGTCCGAGAATAGGTCACCTTCAGCGGACATGCCTTGAGCCTCTAGACCCCTATATATCCTCCGGGAGAGGGAGGAGAGTGTGGTCAACAGTCCGCTTCAAACCGCTTGAAAATCGGACACTCAGAGGCTAAGTTACCTCTTTGTGGAACTTTTTTTATTTTTCGTTCTGAGCCTAAGTCCACTTTTTTAGGGTGCTCTCGATTTCACGCCGTCATCCGGTGGCAAAACCTCTTTCTGTGATCCTCCAGGCCTTAGGGGGATTTTCAGAAGGTGTCCGAGAAAGGTGCATGGTCGTCGGACTGACCGTTTTCGGTCGGGAGGGTATTTTGTGGAGCCTCCGCCACCACCCCCAACTGTTTCGTACCCATGGTTAACCAAAACCCTACCCATGGTTAACCAAAATGGACTTAGAAAAAATCCACAGTTTTCAGACCTCCAGAGGGGTAGGACCCTGCTCAAAGGTGTCCGAGAATACTGCACCTTCAGCGGACATGCCATGAGCCTCTAGACCCCTCTATATCCTCCAGGAGGACCAGGATTTGAGGAACATGTGTCCGAGAACAGTGCACCCTCAGCGGACTGGCCCTGAGCAGCTAAACCCCTGGTTACATCCTCCACAGGCACCAGGATGTGACAGAATGTGTCCGAGAATAGGTCACCTTCAGCGGACATGCCTTGAGCCTCTAGACCCCTATATATCCTCCGGGAGAGGGAGGAGAGTGTGGTCAACAGTCCGCTTCAAACCGCTTGAAAATCGGACACTCAGAGGCTAAGTTACCTCTTTGTGGAACTTTTTTTATTTTTCGTTCTGAGCCTAAGTCCACTTTTTTAGGGTGCTCTCGATTTCGCGCCGTCACCCGGTGGCAAAACCTCTTTCTGTGATCCTCCAGGCCTTAGGGGGATTTTCAGAAGGTGTCCGAGAAAGGTGCATGGTCGTCGGACTGACCGTTTTCGGTCGGGAGGGTATTTTGTGGAGCCTCCGCCACCACCCCCAACTTTTTCGTACCCATGGTTAACCAAAACCCTACCCATGGTTAACCAAAATGGTCTTAGAAAAAATCCACAGTTTTCAGACCTCCAGAGGGGTAGGACCCTGCTCAAAGGTGTCCGAGAATACTGCACCTTCAGCGGACATGCCATGAGCCTCTAGACCCCTCTATATCCTCCAGGAGAACCAGGATTTGAGGAACATGTGTCCGAGAACAGTGCACCCTCAGCGGACTGGCCCTGAGCAGCTAAACCCCTGGTTACATCCTCCACAGGCACCAGGATGTGACAGAATGTGTCCGAGAATAGGTCACCTTCAGCGGACATGCCTTGAGCCTCTAGACCCCTATATATCCTCCGGGAGAGGGAGGAGAGTGTGGTCAACAGTCCGCTTCAAACCGCTTGAAAATCGGACACTCAGAGGCTGAGTTACCTCTTTGTGGAACTTTTTTTATTTTTCGTTCTGAGCCTAAGTCCACTTTTTTAGGGTGCTCTCGATTTCGCGCCGTCACCCGGTGGCAAAACCTCTTTCTGTGATCCTCCAGGCCTTAGGGGGATTTTCAGAAGGTGTCCGAGAAAGGTGCATGGTCGTCGGACTGACCGTTTTCGGTCGGGAGGGTATTTTGTGGAGCCTCCGCCACCACCCCCAACTTTTTCGTACCCATGGTTAACCAAAACCCTACCCATGGTTAACCAAAATGGTCTTAGAAAAAATCCACAGTTTTCAGACCTCCAGAGGGGTAGGACCCTGCTCAAAGGTGTCCGAGAATACTGCACCTTCAGCGGACATGCCATGAGCCTCTAGACCCCTCTATATCCTCCAGGAGGACCAGGATTTGAGGAACATGTGTCCGAGAACAGTGCACCCTCAGCGGACTGGCCCTGAGCAGCTACACCCCTGGTTACATCCCTGGTTATAACCAAAATGGACTTAGAAAACACTGGAGGCCTACAGACACACACACCTCCCCAGACAGGCCTAAGAAGCCTCCTGTCTATTAAAGGTCCCCAAAGGTCAGAGAGACACACAGAGAGCTCCAAACACTGCCCAGTGTGTTGGGTTCACTTACTGGGAGGCCTACAGACACACACACCTCCCCAGTCAGGCCTAAGAAGCCTGCTGTCTATTAAAGGTCCCAAAAGGTCAGAGAGACACACAGAGAGCTCCCAGCACTGCCTAGTGTGTTGTGTTCACTTACTGGGAGGCCTACAGACACACACACCTCCCCAGACAGGCCTAAGAAGCCTGCTGTCTATTAAAGGTCCCCAAAGGTCAGAGAGACACCCAGAGAGCTCCAAACACTGCCCAGTGTGTTGGGTTCACTTACTGGGAGGCCTACAGACACACACACCTCCCCAGACAGAACTAATTAGCCTGCTGTCTATTAAAGGTCCCCAGAGGTCAGAGAGACACACAGAGAGCTCCAAACACTGCCCTGTGTACTATATTAAGTCACAGCAAGCCCCAATGGCTCACACTTGTCTCCCTTTAGGCCCAAAAATTCTGCCTGCTATTAAAGCTCTCTGAGGGTCCCACAGACACACAGAGAGCTCCCAGCACTGCCCAGCACTAACCCTAACCCCCAGTACTGCCCTCAGCCCCAGCCCACTGCCCCCAAACACAGTGAGCTTCATGAGGCTCCCACAGACACACACAGAGCTCCCAGCACTGCTGGACGTCTAAGTGAGGTCGCCATTGAATTCTAGATAGCTCGCTCCGTTTCTCACTTGCCGCCACAGCCTTCAGACGATCAGTCATCAGCACAAGTTCGCCTCACGAAAACCGGAGATTCATACCGATCTGCCACGCCCCACTGTGTGGTGTGTTTGTTTAGTGTGTAGCGCAGTTGACTGTGTGGTGTGTTTGTTTAGTGTGTAGCGCAGTTGCACTACGGGGTGTTGAGCTGCTTATTATGTGTAGGTTTTTAAGGATATAATGTGCTTTGTGATCGTGCTTCCGCCCTGTATAGCTTTTCCTTTATAGAGTCGAGCCTTTTTTCATACCGGGGAGTCATTCACAACTTAGGACAGAGTTCCTTCAGTTGGGATTTGAACCTGCAATTCTCAGATGGTTTTCTGGAATCTTACCCTTTGCGGGTTTCGAACCTGTGCTCATCAGGTCTGTGGTGCCGCGCCCTACCCACTAAGCCACCGTGCTGGTACAGAATTCCGCCTGTCAGTGCGCCCAAATCACCGATTCCTCACCCCATATTTTCCCAGGCTCTTTCTCTTTCAATCTTTCTCTCTCTCAGAGTTGCTTCATGTGGGGTTCGATCCTACGATTTTCAGGTGGTTTCGTCGAAACTAACACCTTTAATGGGTGGTTTCACCGAGACTTGCCCTTCGCGGGGTTCGAACCTGTGCTTCTCAGGTACCTCAGCCACTAATATGCCTCTCCCCACTCATCCGGGGCAAATTCTCGCTAGAGAAGGGTTCGGCGCGGTGACAGAGAGCTCCGTAGAGCCCTCGGCGTCCCCGGCCTGGAGGCTGACCGCGGTGGCGGGGAGGTGGGACCTGTGAGACAGGGTGCCTCCCCTGGCGGGTCACGGTTTCCAATCGGTCAGAAGGTTTAGGAGTGGAGAAGGAGGAGAGTGTGGTCAACAGTCCGCTTCAAACCGCTTGAAAATCGGACACTCAGAGGCTGAGTTACCTCTTTGTGGAACTTTTTTTATTTTTCGTTCTGAGCCTAAGTCCACTTTTTTAGGGTGCTCTCGATTTCGCGCCGTCACCCGGTGGCAAAACCTCTTTCTGTGATCCTCCAGGCCTTAGGGGGATTTTCAGAAGGTGTCCGAGAAAGGTGCATGGTCGTCGGACTGACCGTTTTCGGTCGGGAGGGTATTTTGTGGAGCCTCCGCCACCACCCCCAACTTTTTCGTACCCATGGTTAACCAAAACCCTACCCATGGTTAACCAAAATGGTCTTAGAAAAAATCCACAGTTTTCAGACCTCCAGAGGGGTAGGACCCTGCTCAAAGGTGTCCGAGAATACTGCACCTTCAGCGGACATGCCATGAGCCTCTAGACCCCTCTATATCCTCCAGGAGGACCAGGATTTGAGGAACATGTGTCCGAGAACAGTGCACCCTCAGCGGACTGGCCCTGAGCAGCTACACCCCTGGTTACATCCCTGGTTATAACCAAAATGGACTTAGAAAACACTGGAGGCCTACAGACACACACACCTCCCCAGACAGGCCTAAGAAGCCTCCTGTCTATTAAAGGTCCCCAAAGGTCAGAGAGACAAACAGAGAGCTCCAAACACTGCCCAGTGTGTTGGGTTCACTTACTGCGAGGCCTACAGACACACACACCTCTCCAGTCAGGCCTAAGAAGCCTGCTGTCTATTAAAGGTCCCAAAAGGTCAGAGAGACACACAGAGAGCTCCCAGCACTGCCTAGTGTGTTGTGTTCACTTACTGGGAGGCCTACAGACACACACACCTCCCCAGACAGGCCTAAGAAGCCTGCTGTCTATTAAAGGTCCCCAAAGGTCAGAGAGACACCCAGAGAGCTCCAAACACTGCCCAGTGTGTTGGGTTCACTTACTTGGAGGCCTACAGACACACACACCTCCCCAGACAGGCCTAAGAAGCCTGCTGTCTATTAAAGGTCCCCAAAGGTCAGAGAGACACACAGAGAGCTCCAAACACTGCCCAGTGTGTTGGGTTCACTTACTGGGAGGCCTACAGACACACACACCTCCCCAGACAGGCCTAATTAGCCTGCTGTCTATTAAAGGTCCCCAGAGGTCAGAGAGACACACAGAGAGCTCCAAACACTGCCCTGTGTACTGTATTAAGTCACAGCAAGCCCCAATGGCTCACACTTGTCTCCCTTTAGGCCCAAAAATTCTGCCTGCTATTAAAGCTCTCTGAGGGTCCCACAGACACACAGAGAGCTCCCAGCACTGCCCAGCACTAACCCTAACCCCCAGTACTGCCCTCAGCCCCAGCCCACTGCCCCCAAACACAGTGAGCTTCATGAGGCTCCCACAGACACACACAGAGCTCCCAGCACTGCTGGACGTCTAAGTGAGATCGCCATTGAATTCTAGATAGCTCGCTCCGTTTCTCACTTGCCGCCACAGCCTTCAGACGATCAGTCATCAGCACAAGTTCGCCTCATGAAAACCGGAAAACCAAGTTCGCCTCATACCGATCTGCCACGCCCCACTGTGTGGTGTGTTTGTTTAGTGTGTAGCGCAGTTGACTGTGTGGTGTGTTTGTTTAGTGTGTAGCGCAGTTGCACTACGGGGTGTTGAGCTGCTTATTATGTGTAGGTTTTTAAGGATATAATGTGCTTTGTGATCGTGCTTCCGCCCTGTATAGCTTTTCCTTTATAGAGTCGAGCCTTTTTTCATACCGGGGAGTCATTCACAACTTAGGACAGAGTTGCTTCAGTTGGGATTTGAACCTGCAATTCTCAGATGGTTTTCTGGAATCTTACCCTTTGCGGGTTTCGAACCTGTGCTCATCAGGTCTGTGGTGCTGCGCCCTACCCACTAAGCCACCGTGCTGGTACAGAATTCCGCCTGTCAGTGCGCCCAAATCACCGATTCCTCACCCCATATTTTCCCAGGCTCTTTCTCTTTCAATCTTTCTCTCTCTCAGAGTTGCTTCATGTGGGGTTCGATCCTACGATTTTCAGGTGGTTTCGTCGAAACTAACACCTTTAATGGGTGGTTTCACCGAGACTTGCCCTTCGCGGGGTTCGAACCTGTGCTTCTCAGGTACCTCAGCCACTAATATGCCTCTCCCCACTCATCCGGGGCAAATTCTCGCTAGAGAAGGGTTCGGCGCGGTGACAGAGAGCTCCGTAGAGCCCTCGGCGTCCCCGGCCTGGAGGCTGACCGCGGTGGCGGGGAGGTGGGACCTGTGAGACAGGGTGCCTCCCCTGGCGGGTCACGGTTTCCAATCGGTCAGAAGGTTTAGGAGTGGAGAAGGAGGAGAGTGGGGTCAACAGTCCGCTTCAAACCGCTTGAAAATCGGACACTCAGAGGCTGAGTTACCTCTTTGTGGAACTTTTTTTATTTTTCGTTCTGAGCCTAAGTCCACTTTTTTAGGGTGCTCTCGATTTCGCGCCGTCACCCGGTGGCAAAACCTCTTTCTGTGATCCTCCAGGCCTTAGGGGGATTTTCAGAAGGTGTCCGAGAAAGGTGCATGGTCGTCGGACTGACCGTTTTCGGTCGGGAGGGTATTTTGTGGAGCCTCCGCCACCACCCCCAACTTTTTCGTACCCATGGTTAACCAAAACCCTACCCATGGTTAACCAAAATGGACTTAGAAAAAATCCACAGTTTTCAGACCTCCAGAGGGGTAGGACCCTGCTCAAAGGTGTCCGAGAATACTGCACCTTCAGCGGACATGCCATGAGCCTCTAGACCCCTCTATATCCTCCAGGAGGACCAGGATTTGAGGAACATGTGTCCGAGAAGAGTGCACCTTCAGCGGACTGGCCCTGAGCAGCTACACCCCTGGTTACATCCTCCACAGGCACCAGGATGTGACAGAATGTGTCCGAGAATAGGTCACCTTCAGGGGACTGGCCCTGAGCAGCTACACCCCTGGTTACATCCTCCAAAAGCACCAGGATGTGACAGAATGTGTCCGAGAATAGGTCACCTTCAGCGGACTGGCCATGTGCAGCTGCACCCCTAGTAACATCCTCCACAGGCACCAGGATGTGACAGAATGTGTCCGAGAATAGGTCACCTTCAGCGGACTGACCATGTGCAGCTACACCCCTAGTTACATCCTCCACAGGCACCAGGATGTGACAGAATGTGTCCGAGAATAGGTCACCTTCAGCGGACTGGCCATGTGCAGCTACACCCCTAGTTACATCCTCCACAGGCACCAGGATGTGACAGAATGTGTCCGAGAATAGGTCACCTTCAGCGGACAGGCCATGTGCAGCTACACCCCTAGTTACATCCTCCACAGGCACCAGGATGTGAACATAATGTGTCCGAGGACAGAGCACCATCAACGGACTCTTTACCAGCTTCGAGTCCCTTGTTTTCGACTTCCAGAGGCACCATAATGTCAAAAACATGTGTCCGCCAAAGATGCACCATCAACTGACTCTCTGCGAGCTTCGAGTCCCTTGTTTTCGACTTCCAGATGCACCATAATGTCAAAAACATGTGCCCGAGAAAGATGCACCATCAACGGACTCTCTATGAGCTTCTGGGGCCTTGTTACAATCCTCCAGGAGGCTTCTGAAAAGGAGCTCTCTAGTCCCGAGACGGTACCCGGTGGCAAAACCTCTTTTTGGCATCCTCCAAGCTTAAGGGGAATCCTCAGAGAGTGTCCGAAAAAAGTGCACTGTCGTCGGACTGACCGTTTTGGCTCGGGAGGGTAGGCCATGGTGCTCGCGCCAGTACCCCCAACTTTTTTTTACCCATGGTTAACCAGTAACTATGAGTCTCTTAAGGTTCCATAAGAGAGTCATACTATGACTCTTATGGAAAAGTAACTATGACTCTGTCATAGGGTCGGGGCAAAAACGAATCTCAAGAACATTAAGGCTAAATAAATATCAGAGTTGATCCAAATGATTGAGGGAAGTTGGCTAGCAATAACCCCAATTATGGGATAAAGATTGGCTCTGAAAGAGGAAATAGCCTGGAAATTTACTGTGGGAGGAATCGGTGACTTGGTCGCACTGACAGGTGGGATTCTGTATCAGCACGGTGGCTCAGTGGGTAGGGCGCGGCACCACGAACCTGAAGAGCACAGGTTCGAAACCCGCAAAGGGTAAGATTTCAGAAGAACATCTGAGAATCGCAGGTTCAAATCCCACCTGAAGCAACTATGTCCTGAGTTGCATATGAATCCCCGGAGAAAAATAACACACAAATTGCAATCAAACTCTGTAAACAGAACGTGGCAAACTCTGTAAGCAGAGCATGGCATACTTTGAAGACAGAACTTGGCAAACTCTGTATACACAAACTCTGTAAACGGAGTGAGGCAAACTCTGTAAACAGAACGTGGCAAACTCTGTAACAGAACTCAGCAAACTCTGTGAAAAGAACCTGGCAAGTTCTTTAAACAGAAAATATAATATTTTGTTTTTATCTTTTTTTAAAGCCATTCGTCTCACACGTTTCACCCTAGAAAGGCGCCCGGTGTACGCCGGAGTATCCTTTCTGCCCCCGGTGATTTCGTAAAGCATCCCAGGTGCTGAGGTCCCACGGGGCCTCTACGTGGGAGGGTAGGGAATTTCGGTCGACCCCTCCCGCTGGCAGGCCGTTGCTGAGGATTGTGTAAATCAGTTGTAAAAGTCACACAGCAATCATATAATATAAAATTATATGTTTTTCGGTTTCCTAACCGTTGTCGGCAGTGGAAGTCGATTGTAAAAATCACAGGTACGGTGTTGCACCCCGCACAGTAACCGGAACCCCACGGGGTGGGCAGAGAAATCTGCCAGAACATCCAGCAGGAATGGCTGCGATGAAGAAGGGCAAAACCACAGGTCGCAAGGCTAAGTGGTCTGTAAAATAACTAAAAACTTTGATGGAGATGGAGGAGGCTCTCGAGCAAGGCCAATACTCTGTATATTACATGAATGTGGAAATTGCAAGTCAGCTTCCAGGTAGGTCCTCCCACGAAGTGAAAGAGAAAAGACAGTGCATGAGACGGCAATCTCACAGGAGAAGCACTAAGCTCTTACTGCAGCCAACAGAGGCAAACCTGGAGAGGCAGGAAATCCCTGCTGAACTCAATCTGCTGATACAGCCACGAGGGTTACAAGCAGTAACTGGCCTCAACAGAAAATTAAGGTGGCAAGCTGGTGCTCTCATTGACATGTACACTCACGAACACGAAATCAGGCGGGCGCTCACACTGGCAAGCAGGAAGGACCCGGGCGCAGCAGTGGCCATTGAGACCGCTACGGCGATGGTGATAAGGGAGGCGAGAAGAAAAGGTCCAGCGACCAAAAAGAACAGCAAAGCTGGCGAGCCGATGAAGCCCCGAAGCAAGCGAGAAATGAAGAGGGATGAGGTCCATAAACTCAGAAAACTAATGAGTACGGACCCGGCTAAGCGACCGACTGCCCAGTCCTGCTGCCTCAATTACACAAAGTGTTTGAAAGGCGTTGGATGGTGTCAGAAGGTGCCTTCAAGGGCTTGGGAGGCTTTAAGGCCGCCAGCGGGGCGGACAACGAACACTTCTCCACCCTGTTCACCCCCGAAGAGGTGCTCACACACCTCAGAAAGACGGACAGGAAATCGGCACGAGGCACGGACGGCATCGGGCGGGATGACCTACTCCTCTGGGACCCGAAGGGTGTGAAGCTATCAAAACTCTTTGGCAGCTGGCTTGCGGCGGGGTTCATACCTCAGTGTGTAAAGCCCGCGAGAACTGTACTGATACCAAAGACCTCCGACCCTCTGCTGTTGAATGACCCAAATAACTGGCGCCCAATCACTATCGGCTCGATGCTGATGCGGCTGTTCTCACGACTGCTAAATGGGCGCCTTACGAAAGCCTGCACTATCCACGACAGGCAGCGAGGGTTAAGGGACTCTCCTGGCTGTAGTGAGAATCTTCACATCCTTCAAAGTCTGGTTAAAGCCAGCAGGAGGGAGAGAAAGTCACTAGCGGTGGTGCTCGTGGACGTGGCAAAGGCTTTCGATACGGTGACACACGAGCACTTGCTTGCAGTGCTCAGGCAGAGAGGTCTGGATGAACACATCATAAACACAATACAAAGCTCGTACGACGGGGGCGTAACTTGCATTGAAGCCGGGGGAGAACAATCTGAACCCATTGCAATGAAAGTCGGTGTGAAGCAGGGTGACCCACTGTCCCCATTGCTTTTCAATCTGGCTCTTGATCCACTGCTCCACACACTGGAAAGCCTCGGTAAGGGAGTAAAGATCGCAGACACAAAGCTGGTCTCGCTTGCATTCGCAGATGACCTGGTGCTGGTCAGCGACACACTGAATGACTTCTGTGCCCTGACGGGGCTTAAGGTGCACGCAAGCAAGTGCTTCGGCTTCATGGTTACCCCCTTGAAACACAGCATGAAAATGAAAGTGAATGACTGTCCCCCCTGGCAGATCGAGGGGACACCAATAGAAATGGTTGAAAGTGGAAGGGCGGTAAGATATCTGGGAATTCAGGTCGGTCCAGTGAGGGGCCTCGAGAAACCCGACATTCTCAAAGAGTTACAAGTGGCGCTGGATAAGGTAGGGGCGACACCATTAACTGCCCCTCAAAAGATTTGGCTGCTTAAGACCTTCATAATCCCCAGGCATTTCTACCGGGCCGACCACTGCGACTACAGTATAGTTCGGCTGCGACTGCTGGACCGGCTACTACGTAGCACAGTAAAAACATGGCTGGGTCTAGCGCAGACCACATGTGATGGGTTGCTCTATGCTAGAGCGAGAGACGGAGGTCTGGGGCTACAAAAGTTGAGCGCCGTTATTCCTGCTATGCAGGCAAAGCGGTTGTGGCAACTTTTGCACTCTGATGATGAAGTAATCAGAAAGATAGCCTGGGACCAGAACGGGCTGGAGGACTGGAGAAGAGCTTGGCTCAAAGCGGGCGGGCAACTGGAGAAATTACCAACTCCAGAGGGTGTGCCAGTAACGAACGTTACTGAAGCAGATGGGGCCCCTCAGCTATCCCAGTACAAGAGACCATGCGAGTGGCAAGATGTAGAGTTCGACCGGTGGGCAGGCAAATCGGTGCAGGGAGTTGGAATAGCCTGGTTCAAAGACTCTCCAGAGTCTAATGCCTGGCTCTCCAAACTCCCAAAAGTGCAACACAAATTCTGCTCACAAGCACTACAGCTACAAGCGAACGTCTACCCTACCAGGGAATTTATGGCAAGGGGCCAAAGCAAGTGGAACGCGAGTTGCCGAGGCTGTCACGCGAGGCTTGAGTCCGCCTCACAACTCCTCGGAGCATGTCCCAGCGGTAGGGCGAAACGACTGGAGCGACACAATTTTGCATGCCATCGACTGGCAGTCGCTGCGAAGAAGCAGGGCTGGGTTGTCCACAGGGAGAAAGAATTTGGAAGCAGACCAAATGTGAGACACCCAGACTTGGTCTTTTGCAAAGATGGTAAGGCAATGGTGCTGGATGTGACAGTGCGGTTTGAAAGGAACATCAACACACTAAAACTCGCAGGCCGAGAGAAAGTAAAGCACTACAAACCCATCAAGAACTTGGTGAAACAGGTCATTGGTGTAGAGGAAGTGGAAATACACGGATTTCCACTGGGAGCGAGGGGCCTCTGGCATAAACCCAACAACAAGATCCTCAAGAGAATGGGACTTTCTAAGAGCAGTGCAAAAGCTCTCGCGTCGAGACTTTGTAAGAGTGTTCTGAGAGGATCCTTAACTATCTTGAGTGACATCCTACAAAGTAGGGATTGAATACTTTATATTAAAGTGAAAAGCTTAAGAGGAAAAGCTATACAGGGCGGAAGCACCGGACCACAATGCACATTGCATCCTTAAAAACCTACACATAATAAGCAGCTCAACACCCCGTAGTGTAACTGCGCTACACACTAAACAAACACACCACACAGTGGGACGTGGCATATCGGTAGGAATCTCCGGTTTTCATGAGGCGAACTTGTGCTGGTCCGTGGGTCAACTCACCGCCTTGAGGGACGCGCTTGGTGACAGGTCGCCCGCGGCCCTAGCGGGCTGCCGGCTCCTGACTCTCTAAGGTAGCCAAATGACTGCTGGAGGCAGACCAATGACTGCTGCTCTCCACGGTCCTGAAGACACACACACACACAGGCAGAGTGCAGGCAGAATCCCAGGCAGACTGCAGGCACACTCCCAGGCAGACTCCCATGAAAAATTGCGCCAAAAAAAAGCCCCTTTTCTTCTCGCCTCCCTTATCACCATCGCCGTAGCGGTCTCAATGGCCACTGCTGCGCCCGGGTCCTTCCTGCTTGCCAGTGTGAGCGCCCGCCTGATTTCGTGTTCGTGAGTGTACATGTCAATGAGAGCACCAGCTTGCCACCTTAATTTTCTGTTGAGGCCAGTTACTGCTTGTAACCCTCGTGGCTGTATCAGCAGATTGAGTTCAGCAGGGATTTCCTGCCTCTCCAGGTTTGCCTCTGTTGGCTGCAGTAAGAGCTTAGTGCTTCTCCTGTGAGATTGCCGTCTCATGCACTGTCTTTTCTCTTTCACTTCGTGGGAGGACCTACCTGGAAGCTGACTTGCAATTTCCACATTCATGTAATATACAGAGTATTGGCCTTGCTCGAGAGCCTCCTCCATCTCCATCAAAGTTTTTAGTTCTTTTACAGACCACTTAGCCTTGCGACCTGTGGTCTTGCCCTTCTTCATCGCAGCCATTCCTGCTGGATGTTCTGGCAGATTTCTCTGCCCACCCCGTGGGGTTCCGGTTACTGTGCGGGGTGCAACACCGTACCTGTGATTTTTACAATCGACTTCCACTGCCGACAACGGTTAGGAAACCGAAAAACATATAATTTTATATTATATGATTGCTGTGTGACTTTTACAACTGATTTACACAATCCTCAGCAACGGCCTGCCAGCGGGAGGGGTCGACCGAAATTCCCTACCCTCCCAAGTAGAGGCCCCGTGGGACCTCAGCACCTGGGATGCTTTACGAAATCACCGGGGGCAGAAAGGATACTCCGGCGTACACCGGGCGCCTTTCTAGGGTGAAACGTGTGAGACGAATGGCTTTAAAAAAAGATAAAAACAAAATATTATATTTTCTGTTTAAAGAACTTGCCAGGTTCTTTTCACAGAGTTTGCTGAGTTCTGTTACAGAGTTTGCCACGTTCTGTTTACAGAGTTTGCCTCACTCCGTTTACAGAGTTTGCCAGGTTGTGTATATAGAGTTTGCCAAGTTCTGTCTTCAAAGTATGCCATGATCTGCTTACAGAGTTTGCCACATTCTGTTTACAGAGTTTGATTGCGATTTGTGTGTTATTTTTCTCCGGGGATTCATATGCAACTTAGGACATAGTTGCTTCAGGTGGGATTTGAACCTGCGATTCTCAGATGTTCTTCTGAAATCTTACCCTTTGCGGGTTTCGAACCTGTGCTCTTCAGGTTCGTGGTGCCGCGCCCTACCCACTGAGCCACCGTGCTGATACAGAATCTCACCTGTCAGTGCGACCAAGTCACCGATTCCTCCCACAGTAAATTTCCAGGCTATTTCCTCTTTCAGAGCCAATCTTTATCCCATAATTGGGGTTATTGCTAGCCAACTTCCCTCAATCATTTGGATCAACTCTGATATTTATTTAGCCTTAATGTTCTTGAGATTCGTTTTTGCCCCGACCCTATGACAGAGTCATAGTTACTTTTCCATAAGAGTCATAGTATGACTCTCTTATGGAACCTTAAGAGACTCATAGTTACTGGTTAACCATGGCTAAAAAAAAGTTGGGGGTGCTGGCGCGAGCTCCATGGCCTACCCTCCCGAGCCAAAACGGTCAGTCCGACGACAGTGCACTTTTTTCGGACACTCTCTGAGGATTCCCCTTAAGCTTGGAGGATGCCAAAAAGAGGTTTTGCCACCGGGTACCATCTCGGGACTAGAGAGCTCCTTTTCAGAAGCCTCCTGGAGGATTGTAACAAGGCCCCAGAAGCTCATAGAGAGTCCGTTGGTGGTGCATCTTTCTCGGGCACATGTTTTTGACATTATGGTGCATCTGGAAGTCGAAAACAAGGGACTCGAAGCTCGCAGAGAGTCAGTTGATGGTGCATCTTTGGCGGACACATGTTTTTGACATTATGGTGACTCTGGAAGTCGAAAACAAGGGACTCGAAGCTGGTAAAGAGTCTGTTGATGGTGCTCTGTCCTCGGACACATTATGTTCACATCCTGGTGCCTGTGGAGGATGTAACTAGGGGTGTAGCTGCACATGGCCTGTCCGCTGAAGGTGACTTATTCTCGGACACATTCTGTCACATCCTGGTGCCTGTGGAGGATGTAACTAGGGGTGTAGCTGCACATGGCCAGTCCGCTGAAGGTGACCTATTCTCGGACACATTCTGTCACATCCTGGTGCCTGTGGAGGATGTAACTAGGGGTGTAGCTGCACATGGTCAGTCCGCTGAAGGTGACCTATTCTCGGACACATTCTGTCACATGCTGGTGCCTGTGGAGGATGTTACTAGGGGTGCAGCTGCACATGGCCAGTCCGCTGAAGGTGACCTATTCTCGGACACATTCTGTCACATCCTGGTGCTTTTGGAGGATGTAACCAGGGGTGTAGCTGCTCAGGGCCAGTCCGCTGAAGGTGACCTATTCTCGGACACATTCTGTCACATCCTGGTGCCTGTGGAGGATGTAACCAGGGGTGTAGCTGCTCAGGGCCAGTCCGCTGAAGGTGCACTCTTCTCGGACACATGTTCCTCAAATCCTGGTCCTCCTGGAGGATATAGAGGGGTCTAGAGGCTCATGGCATGTCCGCTGAAGGTGCAGTATTCTCGGACACCTTTGAGCAGGGTCCTACCCCTCTGGAGGTCTGAAAACTGTTTTTCTAAGTCCATTTTGGTTAACCATGGGTAGGGTTTTGGTTAACCATGGGTACGAAAAAGTTGGGGGTGGTGGCGGAGGCTCCACAAAATACCCTCCCGACCGAAAACGGTCAGTCCGACGACCATGCACCTTTCTCGGACACCTTCTGAAAATCCCCCTAAGGCCTGGAGGATCACAGAAAGAGGTTTTGCCACCGGGTGACGGCGCGAAATCGAGAGCACCCTAAAAAAGTGGACTTAGGCTCAGAACGAAAAATAAAAAAAGTTCCACAAAGAGGTAACTCAGCCTCTGAGTGTCCGATTTTCAAGCGGTTTGAAGCGGACTGTTGACCCCACTCTCCTCCTTCTCCACTCCTAAACCTTCTGACCGATTGGAAACCGTGACCCGCCAGGGGAGGCACCCTGTCTCACAGGTCCCGCCTCCCCGCCAACGCGGTCAGCCTCCAGGCCGGGGACGCCGAGGGCTCTACGGAGCTCTCTGTCACCGCGCCGAACCCTTCTCTAGCGAGAATTTGCCCCGGATGAGTGGGGAGAGGCATATTAGTGGCTGAGGTACCTGAGAAGCACAGGTTCGAACCCCGCGAAGGGCAAGTCTCGGTGAAACCACCCATTAAAGGTGTTAGTTTCGACGAAACCACCTGAAAATCGTAGGATCGAACCCCACATGAAGCAACTCTGAGAGAGAGAAAGATTGAAAGAGAAAGAGCCTGGGAAAATATGGGGTGAGGAATCGGTGATTTGGGCGCACTGACAGGCGGAATTCTGTACCAGCACGGTGGCTTAGTGGGTAGGGCGCGGCACCACAGACCTGATGAGCACAGGTTCGAAACCCGCAAAGGGTAAGATTCCAGAAAACCATCTGAGAATTGCAGGTTCAAATCCCAACTGAAGCAACTCTGTCCTAAGTTGTGAATGACTCCCCGGTATGAAAAAAGGCTCGACTCTATAAAGGAAAAGCTATACAGAGCGGAAGCACGATCACAAAGCACATTATATCCTTAAAAACCTACACATAATAAGCAGCTCAACACCCCGTAGTGCAACTGCGCTACACACTAAACAAACACACCACACAGTCAACTGCGCTACACACTAAACAAACACACCACACAGTGGGGCGTGGCAGATCGGTATGAATCTCCGGTTTTCATGAGGCGAACTTGTGCTGATGACTGATTGTCTGAAGGCTGTGGCGGCAAGTGAGAAACGGAGCGAGCTATCTAGAATTCAATGGCGACCTCACTTAGACGTCCAGCAGTGCTGGGAGCTCTGTGTGTGTCTGTGGGAGCCTCATGAAGCTCACTGTGTTTGGGGGCAGTGGGCTGGGGCTGAGGGCAGTACTGGGGGTTAGGGTTAGTGCTGGGCAGTGCTGGGAGCTCTGTGTGTGTCTGTGGGACCCTCAGAGAGCTTTAATATGAAAGAAAGGCTCGACTCTATAAAGGAAAAGCTATACAGGGCGGAAGCACCGGACCACGATGCACATTGCATCCTTAAAAACCTACACATAATAAGCAGCTCAACACCCCGTAGTGCAACTGCGCTACACACTAAACAAACACACCACACAGTCAACTGCGCTACACACTAAATAAACACACCACACAGTGGGGCGTGGCAGATCGGTATGAATCTCCGGTTTTCATGAGGCGAACTTGTGCTGATGACTGATCGTCTGAAGGCTGTGGCGGCAAGTGAGAAACGGAGCGAGCTATCTAGAATTCAATGGCGACCTCAGTTAGACGTCCAGCAGTGCTGGGAGCTCTGTGTGTGTCTGTGGGAGCCTCATGAAGCTCACTGTGTTTGGGGTTAGTGGGCTGGGGCTGAGGGCAGTACTGGGGGTTAGGGTTAGTGCTGGGCAGTGCTGGGAGCTCTCTGTGTGTCTGTGGGACCCTCAGAGAGCTTTAATAGCAGGCAGAATTTTTGGGCCTAAAGGGAGACAAGTGTGAGCCATTGGGGCTTGTTGTGACTTAATACAGTACACAGGGCAGTGTTTGGAGCTCTCTGTGTGTCTCTCTGACCTCTGGGGACCTTTAATAGACAGCAGGCTAATTAGGCCTGTCTGGGGAGATGTGTGTGTCTGTAGGCCTCCCAGTAAGTGAACCCAACACACTGGGCAGTGTTTGGAGCTCTCTGTGTGTCTCTCTGACCTTTGGGGACCTTTAATAGACAGCAGGCTTCTTAGGCCTGTCTGGGGAGGTGTGTGTGTCTGTAGGCCTCCCAGTAAGTGAACCCAACACACTGGGCAGTGTTTGGAGCTCTCTGGGTGTCTCTCTGACCTTTGGGGACCTTTAATAGACAGCAGGCTTCTTAGGCCTGACTGGGGAGGTCTGTGTGTCTGTAGGCCTCCCAGTAAGTGAACCCAACACACTGGGCAGTGTTTGGAGCTCTCTGTGTGTCTCTCTGACCTTTGGGGACCTTTAATAGACAGGAGGCTTCTTAGGCCTGTCTGGGGAGGTGTGTGTGTCTGTAGGCCTCCAGGTTAACCATGGTTAGGGTTAGAGTCCTCGGACACATTCTGTCACATCCTGGTGCCTGTGGAGGATGTAACTAAGAGTGTAGCTGCACATGGTCAGTCCGCTGAAGGTGACCTATTCTCGGACACATTCTGTCACATCCTGGTGCCTGTGGAGGATGTTACTAGGGGTGCAGCTGCACATGGCCAGTCCGCTGAAGGTGACCTATTCTCGGACACATTATTTTTCGTTCTGAGCCCAAGTCCACTTTTTTAGGGTGCTCTCGATTTCGCGCCGTCACCCGGTGGCAAAACCTTAGGGGGATTTTCAGAAGGTGTCCGAGAAAGGTGCATGGTCGTCGGACTGACCGTTTTCGGTCGGGAGGGTATTTTGTGGAGCCTCCGCCACCACCCCCAACTTTTTCGTACCCATGGTTAACCAAAACCCTACCCATGGTTAACCAAAATGGTCTTAGAAAAAATCCACAGTTTTCAGACCTCCAGAGGGGTAGGACCCTGTTCAAAGGTGTCCGAGAATACTGCACCTTCAGCGGACATGCCATGAGCCTCTAGACCCCTCTATATCCTCCAGGAGGACCAGGATTTGAGGAACATGTGTCCGAGAACAGTGCACCCTCAGCGGACTGGCCCTGAGCAGCTACACCCCTGGTTACATCCTCCACAGGCACCAGGATGTGACAGAATGTGTCCGAGAATAGGTCACCTTCAGCGGACATGCCTTGAGCCTCTAGACCCCTATATATCCTCCGGGAGAGGGAGGAGAGTGTGGTCAACAGTCCGCTTCAAACCGCTTGAAAATCGGACACTCAGAGGCTAAGTTACCTCTTTGTGGAACTTTTTTTATTTTTCGTTCTGAGCCTAAGTCCACTTTTTTAGGGCGCTCTCGATTTCACGCCGTCATCCGGTGGCAAAACCTCTTTCTGTGATCCTCCAGGCCTTAGGGGGATTTTCAGAAGGTGTCCGAGAAAGGTGCATGGTCGTCGGACTGACCGTTTTCGGTCGGGAGGGTATTTTGTGGAGCCTCCGCCACCACCCCCAACTTTTTCGTACCCATGGTTAACCAAAACCCTACCCATGGTTAACCAAAATGGACTTCGAAAAAATCCACAGTTTTCAGACCTCCAGAGGGGTAGGACCCTGCTCAAAGGTGTCCGAGAATACTGCACCTTCAGCGGACATGCCATGAGCCTCTAGACCCCTCTATATCCTCCAGGAGGACCAGGATTTGAGGAACATGTGTCCGAGAACAGTGCACCCTCAGCGGACTGGCCCTGAGCAGCTAAACCCCTGGTTACATCCTCCACAGGCACCAGGATGTGACAGAATGTGTCCGAGAATAGGTCACCTTCAGCGGACATGCCTTGAGCCTCTAGACCCCTCTATATCCTCCGGGAGAGGGAGGAGAGTGTGGTCAACAGTCCGCTTCAAACCGCTTGAAAATCGGACACTCAGAGGCTGAGTTACCTCTTTGTGGAACTTTTTTTATTTTTCGTTCTGAGCCTAAGTCCACTTTTTTAGGGTGCTCTCGATTTCGCGCCGTCACCCGGTGGCAAAACCTCTTTCTGTGATCCTCCAGGCCTTAGGGGGATTTTCAGAAGGTGTCCGAGAAAGGTGCATGGTCGTCGGACTGACCGTTTTCGGTCGGGAGGGTATTTTGTGGAGCCTCCGCCACCACCCCCAACTTTTTCGTACCCATGGTTAACCAAAACCCTACCCATGGTTAACCAAAATGGACTTAGAAAAAATCCACAGTTTTCAGACCTCCAGAGGGGTAGGACCCTGCTCAAAGGTGTCCGAGAATACTGCACCTTCAGCGGACATGCCATGAGCCTCTAGACCCCTCTATATCCTCCAGGAGGACCAGGATTTGAGGAACATGTGTCCGAGAACAGTGCACCCTCAGCGGACTGGCCCTGAGCAGCTACACCCCTGGTTACATCCTCCACAGGCACCAGGATGTGACAGAATGTGTCCGAGAATAGGTCACCTTCAGCGGACATGCCTTGAGCCTCTAGACCCCTATATATCCTCCGGGAGAGGGAGGAGAGTGTGGTCAACAGTACGCTTCAAACCGCTTGAAAATCGGACACTCAGAGGCTGAGTTACCTCTTCGTGGAACTTTTTTTATTTTTCGTTCTGAGCCTAAGTCCACTTTTTTAGGGTGCTCTCGATTTCGCGCCGTCACCCGGTGGCAAAACCTCTTTCTGTGATCCTCCAGGCCTTAGGGGGATTTTCAGAAGGTGTCCGAGAAAGGTGCATGGTCGTCGGACTGACCGTTTTCGGTCGGGAGGGTATTTTGTGGAGCCTCCGCCACCACCCCCAACTTTTTCGTACCCATGGTTAACCAAAACCCTACCCATGGTTAACCAAAATGGACTTAGAAAAAATCCACAGTTTTCAGACCTCCAGAGGGGTAGGACCCTGCTCAAAGGTGTCCGAGAATACTGCACCTTCAGCGGACATGCCATGAGCCTCTAGACCCCTCTATATCCTCCAGGAGGACCAGGATTTGAGGAACATGTGTCCGAGAACAGTGCACCTTCAGCGAACTGGCCCTGAGCAGCTACACCCCTGGTTAACCAAAATGGACTTAGAAAACACTGGAGGCCTACAGACACACACACCTCCCCAGACAGGCCTAAGAAGCCTCCTGTCTATTAAAGGTCCCCAAAGGTCAGAGAGACACACAGAGAGCTCCCAGCACTGCCTAGTGTGTTGTGTTCACTTACTGGGAGGCCTACAGACACACACACCTCCCCAGACAGGCCTAAGAAGCCTGCTGTCTATTAAAGGTCCCCAAAGGTCAGAGAGACACCCAGAGAGCTCCAAACACTGCCCAGTGTGTTGGGTTCACTTACTGGGAGGCCTACAGACACACACACCTCCCCAGACAGGCCTAAGAAGCCTGCTGTCTATTAAAGGTCCCCAAAGGTCAGAGAGACACACAGAGAGCTCCAAACACTGCCCAGTGTGTTGGGTTCACTTACTGGGAGGCCTACAGACACACACACCTCCCCAGACAGGCCTAATTAGCCTGCTGTCTATTAAAGGTCCCCAGAGGTCAGAGAGACACACAGAGAGCTCCAAACACTGCCCTGTGTACTGTATTAAGTCACAGCAAGCCCCAATGGCTCACACTTGTCTCCCTTTAGGCCCAAAAATTCTGCCTGCTATTAAAGCTCTCTGAGGGTCCCACAGACACACAGAGAGCTCCCAGCACTGCCCAGCACTAACCCTAACCCCCAGTACTGCCCTCAGCCCCAGCCCACTGCCCCCAAACACAGTGAGCTTCATGAGGCTCCCACAGACACACACAGAGCTCCCAGCACTGCTGGACGTCTAAGTGAGGTCGCCATTGAATTCTAGATAGCTCGCTCCGTTTCTCACTTGCCGCCACAGCCTTCAGACGATCAGTCATCAGCACAAGTTCGCCTCATGAAAACCGGAGATTCATACCGATCTCATACATCTCATTCATACCACGCCCCACTGTGTGGTGTGTTTGTTTAGTGTGTAGCGCAGTTGACTGTGTGGTGTGTTTGTTTAGTGTGTAGCGCAGTTGCACTACGGGGTGTTGAGCTGCTTATTATGTGTAGGTTTTTAAGGATATAATGTGCTTTGTGATCGTGCTTCCGCCCTGTATAGCTTTTCCTTTGTAAGTCGAGCCTTTTTTCATACCGGGGAGTCATTCACAACTTAGGACAGAGTTGCTTCAGTTGGGATTTGAACCTGCAATTCTCAGATGGTTTTCTGGAATCTTACCCTTTGCGGGTTTCGAACCTGTGCTCATCAGGTCTGTGGTGCCGCGCCCTACCCACTAAGCCACCGTGCTGGTACAGAATTCCGCCTGTCAGTGCGCCCAAATCACCGATTCCTCACCCCATATTTTCCCAGGCTCTTTCTCTTTCAATCTTTCTCTCTCTCAGAGTTGCTTCATGTGGGGTTCGATCCTACGATTTTTTTCGTCGAAACTAACACCTTTAATGGGTGGTTTCACCGAGACTTGCCCTTCGCGGGGTTCGAACCTGTGCTTCTCAGGTACCTCAGCCACTAATATGCCTCTCCCCACTCATCCGGGGCAAATTCTCGCTAGAGAAGGGTTCGGCGCGGTGACAGAGAGCTCCGTAGAGCCCTCGGCGTCCCCGGCCTGGAGGCTGACCGCGGTGGCGGGGAGGTGGGACCTGTGAGACAGGGTGCCTCCCCTGGCGGGTCACGGTTTCCAATCGGTCAGAAGGTTTAGGAGTGGAGAAGGAGGAGAGTGTGGTCAACAGTCCGCTTCAAACCGCTTGAAAATCGGACACTCAGAGGCTGAGTTACCTCTTTGTGGAACTTTTTTTATTTTTCGTTCTGAGCCTAAGTCCACTTTTTTAGGGTGCTCTCGATTTCGCGCCGTCACCCGGTGGCAAAACCTCTTTCTGTGATCCTCCAGGCCTTAGGGGGATTTTCAGAAGGTGTCCGAGAAAGGTGCATGGTCGTCGGACTGACCGTTTTTGGTCGGGAGGGTATTTTGTGGAGCCTCCGCCACCACCCCCAACTTTTTCGTACCCATGGTTAACCAAAACCCTACCCATGGTTAACCAAAATGGACTTAGAAAAAATCCACAGTTTTCAGACCTCCAGAGGGGTAGGACCCTGCTCAAAGGTGTCCGAGAATACTGCACCTTCAGCGGACATGCCATGAGCCTCTAGACCCCTCTATATCCTCCAGGAGGACCAGGATTTGAGGAACATGTGTCCGAGAAGAGTGCACCTTCAGCGGACTGGCCCTGAGCAGCTACACCCCTGGTTACATCCTCCACAGGCACAGGGATGTGACAGAATGTGTCCGAGAATAGGTCACCTTCAGGGGACTGGCCCTGAGCAGCTACACCCCTGGTTACATCCTCCAAAAGCACCAGGATGTGACAGAATGTGTCCGAGAATAGGTCACCTTCAGCGGACTGGCCATGTGCAGCTGCACCCCTAGTAACATCCTCCACAGGCACCAGGATGTGACAGAATGTGTCCGAGAATAGGTCACCTTCAGCGGACTGACCATGTGCAGCTACACCCCTAGTTACATCCTCCACAGGCACCAGGATGTGACAGAATGTGTCCGAGAATAGGTCACCTTCAGCGGACTGGCCATGTGCAGCTACACCCCTAGTTACATCCTCCACAGGCACCAGGATGTGACAGAATGTGTCCGAGAATAGGTCACCTTCAGCGGACAGGCCATGTGCAGCTACACCCCTAGTTACATCCTCCACAGGCACCAGGATGTGAACATAATGTGTCCGAGGACAGAGCACCATCAACGGACTCTTTACCAGCTTCGAGTCCCTTGTTTTCGACTTCCAGAGGCACCATAATGTCAAAAACATGTGTCCGCCAAAGATGCACCATCAACTGACTCTCTGCGAGCTTCGAGTCCCTTGTTTTCGACTTCCAGATGCACCATAATGTCAAAAACATGTGCCCGAGAAAGATGCACCATCAACGGACTCTCTATGAGCTTCTGGGGCCTTGTTACAATCCTCCAGGAGGCTTCTGAAAAGGAGCTCTCTAGTCCCGAGATGGTACCCGGTGGCAAAACCTCTTTTTGGCATCCTCCAAGCTTAAGGGGAATCCTCAGAGAGTGTCCGAAAAAAGTGCACTGTCGTCGGACTGACCGTTTTGGCTCGGGAGGGTAGGCCATGGAGCTCGCGCCAGCACCCCCAACTTTTTTTTACCCATGGTTAACCAGTAACTATGAGTCTCTTAAGGTTCCATAAGAGAGTCATACTATGACTCTTATGGAAAAGTAACTATGACTCTGTCATAGGGTCGGGGCAAAAACGAATCTCAAGAACATTAAGGCTAAATAAATATCAGAGTTGATCCAAATGATTGAGGGAAGTTGGCTAGCAATAACCCCAATTATGGGATAAAGATTGGCTCTGAAAGAGGAAATAGCCTGGAAATTTACTGTGGGAGGAATCGGTGACTTGGTCGCACTGACAGGTGGGATTCCTTGCACGGTGGCTCAGTGGGTAGGGCGCGGCACCACGAACCTGAAGAGCACAGGTTCGAAACCCGCAAAGGGTAAGATTTCAGAAGAACATCTGAGAATCGCAGGTTCAAATCCCACCTGAAGCAACTATGTCCTAAGTTGCATATGAATCCCCGGAGAAAAATAACACACAAATCGCAATCAAACTCTGTATACACAACCCGGCAAACTCTGTAAACAGAATGTGGCAAACTCTGTAAACGGAGTGAGGCAAACTCTGTAAAAAGAACATGGCAAACTCTGTAACAGAACTCAGCAAACTCTGTGAAAAGAACCTGGCAAGTTCTTTAAACAGAAAATATAATATTTTGTTTTTATCTTTTTTTAAAGCCATTCGTCTCACACGTTTCACCCTAGAAAGGCGCCCGGTGTACGCCGGAGTATCCTTTCTGCCCCCGGTGATTTCGTAAAGCATCCCAGGTGCTGAGGTCCCACGGGGCCTCTACTTGGGAGGGTAGGGAATTTCGGTCGACCCCTCCCGCTGGCAGGCCGTTGCTGAGGATTGTGTAAATCAGTTGTAAAAGTCACACAGCAATCATATAATATAAAATTATATGTTTTTCGGTTTCCTAACCGTTGTCGGCAGTGGAAGTCGATTGTAAAAATCACAGGTACGGTGTTGCACCCCGCACAGTAACCGGAACCCCACGGGGTGGGCAGAGAAATCTGCCAGAACATCCAGCAGGAATGGCTGCGATGAAGAAGGGCAAGACCACAGGTCGCAAGGCTAAGTGGTCTGTAAAAGAACTAAAAACTTTGATGGAGATGGAGGAGGCTCTCGAGCAAGGCCAATACTCTGTATATTACATGAATGTGGAAATTGCAAGTCAGCTTCCAGGTAGGTCCTCCCACGAAGTGAAAGAGAAAAGACAGTGCATGAGACGGCAATCTCACAGGAGAAGCACTAAGCTCTTACTGCAGCCAACAGAGGCAAACCTGGAGAGGCAGGAAATCCCTGCTGAACTCAATCTGCTGATACAGCTACGAGGGTTACAAGCAGTAACTGGCCTCAACAGAAAATTAAGGTGGCAAGCTGGTGCTCTCATTGACATGTACAATCACGAACACGAAATCAGGCGGGCGCTCACACTGGCAAGCAGGAAGGACCCGGGCGCAGCAGTGGCCATTGAGACCGCTACGGCGATGGTGATAAGGGAGGCGAGAAGAAAAGGGGCTTTTTTTTGGCGAAATTTTTCATGGGAGTCTGCCTGGGAGTGTGCCTGCCTGCAGTCTGCCAGGGAGTCTGCTTGCACTCTGCCTGTGTGTGTGTGTGTCTTCAGGACCGTGGAGAGCAGCAGTCATTGGTCTGCCTCCAGCAGTCATTTGGCTACCTTAGAGAGTCAGGAGCCGGCAGCCCGCTAGGGCCGCGGGCGACCTGTCACCAAGCGCGTCCCTCAAGGCGGTGAGTTGACCCACGGACCAGCACAAGTTCGCCTCATGAAAACCGGAGATTCCTACCGATATGCCACGTCCCACTGTGTGGTGTGTTTGTTTAGTGTGTAGCGCAGTTACACTACGGGGTGTTGAGCTGCTTATTATGTGTAGGTTTTTAAGGATGCAATGTGCATTGTGGTCCGGTGCTTCCGCCCTGTATAGCTTTTCCTCTTAAGCTTTTCACTTTAATATAAAGTATTCAATCCCTACTTTGTAGGATGTCACTCAAGATAGTTAAGGATCCTCTCAGAACACTCTTACAAAGTCTCGACGCGAGAGCTTTTGCACTGCTCTTAGAAAGTCCCATTCTCTTGAGGATCTTGTTGTTGGGTTTATGCCAGAGGCCCCTCGCTCCCAGTGGAAATCCGTGTATTTCCACTTCCTCTACACCCATGACCTGTTTCACCAAGTTCTTGATGGGTTTGTAGTGCTTTACTTTCTCTCGGCCTGCGAGTTTTAGTGTGTTGATGTTCCTTTCAAACCGCACTGTCACATCCAGCACCATTGCCTTACCATCTTTGCAAAAGACCAAGTCTGGGTGTCTCACATTTGGTCTGCTTCCAAATTCTTTCTCCCTGTGGACAACCCAGCCCTGCTTCTTCGCAGCGACTGCCAGTCGATGGCATGCAAAATTGTGTCGCTCCAGTCGTTTCGCCCTACCGCTGGGACATGCTCCGAGGAGGTGTGAGGCGGACTCAAGCCTCGCGTGACAGCCTCGGCAACTCGCGTTCCACTTGCTTTGGCCCCTTGCCATAAATTCCCTGGTAGGGTAGACGTTCGCTTGTAGCTGTAGTGCTTGTGAGCAGAATTTGTGTTGCACTTTTGGGAGTTTGGAGAGCCAGGCATTAGACTCTGGAGAGTCTTTGAACCAGGCTATTCCAACTCCCTGCACCGATTTGCCTGCCCACCGGTCGAACTCTACATCTTGCCACTCGCATGGTCTCTTGTACTGGGATAGCTGAGGGGCCCCATCTGCTTCAGTAACGTTCGTTACTGGCACACCCTCTGGAGTTGGTCATTTCTCCAGTTGCCCGCCCGCTTTGAGCCAAGCTCTTCTCCAGTCCTCCAGCCCGTTCTGGTCCCAGGCTATCTTTCTGATGACTTCATCATCAGAGTGCAAAAGTTTCCACAACCGCTTTGCCTGCATAGCAGGAATAACGGCGCTCAACTTTTGTAGCCCCAGACCTCCGTCTCTCGCTCTAGCATAGAGCAACCCATCACATGTGGTCTGCGCTAGACCCAGCCATGTTTTTACTGTGCTACGTAGTAGCCGGTCCAGCAGTCGCAGCCGAACTACACTGTAGTCGCAGTGGTCGGCCCGGTAGAAATGCCTGGGGATTATGAAGGTCTTAAGCAGCCAAATCTTTTGAGGGGCAGTTAATGGTGTCGCCCCTACCTTATCCAGCGCCACTTGTAACTCTTTGAGAATGTCGGGTTTCTCGAGGCCCCTCACTGGACCGACCTGAATTCCCAGATATCTTACCGCCCTTCCACTTTCAACCATTTCTATTGGTGTCCCCTCGATCTGCCAGGGGGGACAGTCATTCACTTTCATTTTCATGCTGTGTTTCAAGGGGGTAACCATGAAGCCGAAGCACTTGCTTGCGTGCACCTTAAGCCCCGTCAGGGCACAGAAGTCATTCAGTGTGTCGCTGACCAGCACCAGGTCATCTGCGAATGCAAGCGAGACCAGCTTTGTGTCTGCGATCTTTACTCCCTTACCGAGGCTTTCCAGTGTGTGGAGCAGTGGATCAAGAGCCAGATTGAAAAGCAATGGGGACAGTGGGTCACCCTGCTTCACACCGACTTTCATTGCAATGGGTTCAGATTGTTCTCCCCCGGCTTCAATGCAAGTTACGCCCCCGTCGTACGAGCTTTGTATTGTGTTTATGATGTGTTCATCCAGACCTCTCTGCCTGAGCACTGCAAGCAAGTGCTCGTGTGTCACCGTATCGAAAGCCTTTGCCACGTCCACGAGCACCACCGCTAGTGACTTTCTCTCCCTCCTGCTGGCTTTAACCAGACTTTGAAGGATGTGAAGATTCTCACTACAGCCAGGAGAGTCCCTTAACCCTCGCTGCCTGTCGTGGATAGTGCAGGCTTTCGTAAGGCGCCCATTTAGCAGTCGTGAGAACAGCCGCATCAGCATCGAGCCGATAGTGATTGGGCGCCAGTTATTTGGGTCATTCAACAGCAGAGGGTCGGAGGTCTTTGGTATCAGTACAGTTCTCGCGGGCTTTACACACTGAGGTATGAACCCCGCCGCAAGCCAGCTGCCAAAGAGTTTTGATAGCTTCACACCCTTCGGGTCCCAGAGGAGTAGGTCATCCCGCCCGATGCCGTCCGTGCCTGGTGCCGATTTCCTGTCCGTCTTTCTGAGGTGTGTGAGCACCTCTTCGGGGGTGAACAGGGTGGAGAAGTGTTCGTTGTCCGCCCCGCTGGCGGCCTTAAAGCCTCCCAAGCCCTTGAAGGCACCTTCTGACACCATCCAACGCCTTTCAAACACTTCGTGTAATTGAGGCAGCAGGACTGGGCAGTCGGTCGCTTAGCCGGGTCCGTACTCATTAGTTTTCTGAGTTTATGGACCTCATCCCTCTTCATTTCTCGCTTGCTTCGGGGCTTCATCGGCTCGCCAGCTTTGCTGTTCTTTTTGGTCGCTGGACCTTTTCTTCTCGCCTCCCTTATCACCATCGCCGTAGCGGTCTCAATGGCCACTGCTGCGCCCGGGTCCTTCCTGCTTGCCAGTGTGAGCGCCCGCCTGATTTCGTGTTCGTGAGTGTACATGTCAATGAGAGCACCAGCTTGCCACCTTAATTTTCTGTTGAGGCCAGTTACTGCTTGTAACCCTCGTGGCTGTATCAGCAGATTGAGTTCAGCAGGGATTTCCTGCCTCTCCAGGTTTGCCTCTGTTGGCTGCAGTAAGAGCTTAGTGCTTCTCCTGTGAGATTGCCGTCTCATGCACTGTCTTTTCTCTTTCACTTCGTGGGAGGACCTACCTGGAAGCTGACTTGCAATTTCCACATTCATGTAATATACAGAGTATTGGCCTTGCTCGAGAGCCTCCTCCATCTCCATCAAAGTTTTTAGTTCTTTTACAGACCACTTAGCCTTGCGACCTGTGGTCTTGCCCTTCTTCATCGCAGCCATTCCTGCTGGATGTTCTGGCAGATTTCTCTGCCCACCCCGTGGGGTTCCGGTTACTGTGCGGGGTGCAACACCGTACCTGTGATTTTTACAATCGACTTCCACTGCCGACAACGGTTAGGAAACCGAAAAACATATAATTTTATATTATATGATTGCTGTGTGACTTTTACAACTGATTTACACAATCCTCAGCAACGGCCTGCCAGCGGGAGGGGTCGACCGAAATTCCCTACCCTCCCACGTAGAGGCCCCGTGGGACCTCAGCACCTGGGATGCTTTACGAAATCACCGGGGGCAGAAAGGATACTCCGGCGTACACCGGGCGCCTTTCTAGGGTGAAACGTGTGAGACGAATGGCTTTAAAAAAAGATAAAAACAAAATATTATATTTTCTGTTTAAAGAACTTGCCAGGTTCTTTTCACAGAGTTTGCTGAGTTCTGTTACAGAGTTTGCCTCACTCCGTTTACAGAGTTTGCCACATTCTGTTTACAGAGTTTGCCGGGTTGTGTATACAGAGTTTGCCAAGTTCTGTCTTCAAAGTATGCCATGTTCTGCTTACAGAGTTTGCCACGTTCTGTTTACAGAGTTTGATTGCAATTTGTGTGTTATTTTTCTCCGGGGATTCATATGCAACTCAGGATATAGTTGCTTCAGGTGGGATTTGAACCTGCGATTCTCAGATGTTCTTCTGAAATCTTACCCTTTGCGGGTTTCGAACCTGTGCTCTTCAGGTTCGTGGTGCCGTGCCCTACCCACTGAGCCACCGTGCTGATACAGAATCCCACCTGTCAGTGCGACCAAGTCACCGATTCCTCCCACAGTAAATTTCCAGGCTATTTCCTCTTTCAGAGCCAATCTTTATCCCATAATTGGGGTTATTGCTAGCCAACTTCCCTCAATCATTTGGATCAACTCTGATATTTATTTAGCCTTAATGTTCTTGAGATTCGTTTTTGCCCCGACCCTATGACAGAGTCATAGTTACTTTTCCATAAGAGTCATAGTATGACTCTCTTATGGAACCTTAAGAGACTCATAGTTACTGGTTAACCATGGGTAAAAAAAAGTTGGGGGTGCTGGCGCGAGCTCCATGGCCTACCCTCCCGAGCCAAAACGGTCAGTCCGACGACAGTGCACTTTTTTCGGACACTCTCTGAGGATTCCCCTTAAGCTTGGAGGATGCCAAAAAGAGGTTTTGCCACCGGGTACCATCTCGGGACTAGAGAGCTCCTTTTCAGAAGCCTCCTGGAGGATTGTAACAAGGCCCCAGAAGCTCATAGAGAGTCCGTTGATGGTGCATCTTTCTCGGGCACATGTTTTTGACATTATGGTGCATCTGGAAGTCGAAAACAAGGGACTCGAAGCTCGCAGAGAGTCAGTTGATGGTGCATCTTTGGCGGACACATGTTTTTGACATTATGGTGCCTCTGGAAGTCGAAAACAAGGGACTCGAAGCTGGTAAAGAGTCCGTTGATGGTGCTCTGTCCTCGGACACATTATGTTCACATCCTGGTGCCTGTGGAGGATGTAACTAGGGGTGTAGCTGCACATGGCCTGTCCGCTGAAGGTGACCTATTCTCGGACACATTCTGTCACATCCTGGTGCCTGTGGAGGATGTAACTAGGGGTGTAGCTGCACATGGCCAGTCCGCTGAAGGTGACCTATTCTCGGACACATTCTGTCACATCCTGGTGCCTGTGGAGGATGTAACTAGGGGTGTAGCTGCACATGGTCAGTCCGCTGAAGGTGACCTATTCTCGGACACATTCTGTCACATCCTGGTGCCTGTGGAGGATGTTACTAGGGGTGCAGCTGCACATGGCCAGTCCGCTGAAGGTGACCTATTCTCGGACACATTCTGTCACATCCTGGTGCTTTTGGGGGATGTAACCAGGGGTGTAGCTGCTCAGGGCCAGTCCCTTGAAGGTGACCTATTCTCGGACACATTCTGTCACATCCCTGTGCCTGTGGAGGATGTAACCAGGGGTGTAGCTGCTCAGGGCCAGTCCGCTGAAGGTGCACTCTTCTCGGACACATGTTCCTCAAATCCTGGTCCTCCTGGAGGATATAGAGGGGTCTAGAGGCTCATGGCATGTCCGCTGAAGGTGCAGTATTCTCGGACACCTTTGAGCAGGGTCCTACCCCTCTGGAGGTCTGAAAACTGTGGATTTTTTCTAAGTCCATTTTGGTTAACCATGGGTAGGGTTTTGGTTAACCATGGGTACGAAAAAGTTGGGGGTGGTGGCGGAGGCTCCACAAAATACCCTCCCGACCGAAAACGGTCAGTCCGACGACCATGCACCTTTCTCGGACACCTTCTGAAAATCCCCCTAAGGCCTGGAGGATCACAGAAAGAGGTTTTGCCACCGGGTGACGGCGCGAAATCGAGAGCACCCTAAAAAAGTGGACTTAGGCTCAGAACGAAAAATAAAAAAAGTTCCACAAAGAGGTAACTCAGCCTCTGAGTGTCCGATTTTCAAGCGGTTTGA
Organism: Sprattus sprattus; assembly: GCF_963457725.1. Taxonomy (NCBI): domain Eukaryota; kingdom Metazoa; phylum Chordata; class Actinopteri; order Clupeiformes; family Clupeidae; genus Sprattus; species Sprattus sprattus. Next base: position 31,327,587 of record NC_137915.1, on the reverse strand, counting down.
AGCGGACTGTTGACCACACTCTCCTCCTTCTCCACTCCTAAACCTTCTGACCGATTGGAAACCGTGACCCGCCAGGGGAGGCACCCTGTCTCACAGGTCCCACCTCCCCGCCACCGCGGTCAGCCTCCAGGCCGGGGACGCCGAGGGCTCTACGGAGCTCTCTGTCACCGCGCCGAACCCTTCTCTAGCGAGAATTTGCCCCGGATGAGTGGGGAGAGGCATATTAGTGGCTGAGGTACCTGAGAAGCACAGGTTCGAACCCCGCGAAGGGCAAGTCTCGGTGAAACCACCCATTAAAGGTGTTAGTTTCGACGAAACCACCTGAAAATCGTAGGATCGAACCCCACATGAAGCAACTCTGAGAGAGAGAAAGATTGAAAGAGAAAGAGCCTGGGAAAATATGGGGTGAGGAATCGGTGATTTGGGCGCACTGACAGGCGGAATTCTGTACCAGCACGGTGGCTTAGTGGGTAGGGCGTGGCACCACAGATCGATGAGCACAGGTTCGAAACCCGCAAAGGGTAAGATTCCAGAAAACCATCTGAGAATTGCAGGTTCAAATCCCAACTGAAGCAACTCTGTCCTAAGTTGTGAATGACTCCCCGGTATGAAAAAAGGCTCGACTCTATAAAGGAAAAGCTATACAGGGCGGAAGCACCGGACCACGATGCACATTATATCCTTAAAAACCTACACATAATAAGCAGCTCAACACCCCGTAGTGCAACTGCGCTACACACTAAACAAACACACCACACAGTGGGGCGTGGCAGATCGGTATGAATCTCCGGTTTTCATGAGGCGAACTTGTGCTGATGACTGATCGTCTGAAGGCTGTGGCGGCAAGTGAGAAACGGAGCGAGCTATCTAGAATTCAATGGCGACCTCAGTTAGACGTCCAGCAGTGCTGGGAGCTCTGTGTGTGTCTGTGGGAGCCTCATGAAGCTCACTGTGTTTGGGGGCAGTGGGCTGGGGCTGAGGGCAGTACTGGGGGTTAGGGTTAGTGCTGGGCAGTGCTGGGAGCTCTCTGTGCGTCTGTGGGACCCTCAGAGAGCTTTAATAGCAGGCAGAATTTTTGGGCCTAAAGGGAGACAAGTGTGAGCCATTGGGGCTTGCTGTGACTTAATACAGTACACAGGGCAGTGTTTGGAGCTCTCTGTGTGTCTCTCTGACCTCTGGGGACCTTTAATAGACAGCAGGCTAATTAGGCCTGTCTGGGGAGGTGTGTGTGTCTGTAGGCCTCCCAGTAAGTGAACCCAACACACTGGGCAGTGTTTGGAGCTCTCTGTGTGTCTCTCTGACCTTTGGGGACCTTTAATAGACAGCAGGCTTCTTAGGCCTGTCTGGGGAGGTGTGTGTGTCTGTAGGCCTCCCAGTAAGTGAACCCAACACACTGGGCAGTGTTTGGAGCTCTCTGGGTGTCTCTCTGACCTTTGGGGACCTTTAATAGAAAGCAGGCTTCTTAGGCCTGTCTGGGGAGGTGTGTGTGTCTGTAGGCCTCCCAGTAAGTGAACACAACACACTAGGCAGTGTTTGGAGCTCTCTGTGTGTCTCTCTGACCTTTGGGGACCTTTAATAGACAGGAGGCTTATTAGGCCTGTCTGGGGAGGTGTGTGTGTCTATAGGCCTCCAGTGTTTTCTAAGTCCATTTTGGCTAACCAGGGGTGTAGCTGCTCAGGGCCAGTTCGCTGAAGGTGCACTGTTCTCGGACACATGTTCCTCAAATCCTGGTCCTCCTGGAGGATATATAGGGGTCTAGAGGCTCATGGCATGTCCGCTGAAGGTGCAGTATTCTCGGACACCTTTGAGCAGGGTCCTACCCCTCTGGAGGTCTGAAAACTGTGGATTTTTTCTAAGTCCATTTTGGTTAACCATGGGTAGGGTTTTGGTTAACCATGGGTACGAAAAAGTTGGGGGTGGTGGCCGAGGCTCCACAAAATACCCTCCCGACCGAAAACGGTCAGTCCGACGACCATGCACCTTTCTCGGACACCTTCTGAAAATCCCCCTAAGGCCTGGAGGATCACAGAAAGAGGTTTTGCCACCGGGTGACGGCGCGAAATCGAGAGCACCCTAAAAAAGTGGACTTAGGCTCAGAACGAAAAATAAAAAAAGTTCCACAAAGAGGTAACTCAGCCTCTGAGTGTCCGATTTTCAAGCGGTTTGAAGCGGACTGTTGATCACACTGTCCTCCCTCTCCCGGAGGATATATAGAGGTCTAGAGGCTCAAGGCATGTCCGCTGAAGGTAACCTATTCTCGGACACATTCTGTCACATCCTGGTGCCTGTGGAGGATGTAACCAGGGGTGTAGCTGCTCAGGGCCAGTTCGCTGAAGGTGCACTGTTCTCGGACACATGTTCCTCAAATCCTGGTCCTCCTGGAGGATATAGAGGGGTCTAGAGGCTCATGGCATGTCCGCTGAAGGTGCAGTATTCTCGTTCACCTTTGAGCAGGGTCCTACCCCTCTGGAGTTCTGAAAACTGTGGATTTTTTCTAAGTCCATTTTGGTTAACCATGGGTAGGGTTTTGGTTAACCATGGGTACGAAAAAGTTGGGGGTGGTGGCGGAGGCTCCACAAAATACCCTCCCGACCGAAAACGGTCAGTCCGACGACCATGCACCTTTCTCGGACACCTTCTGAAAATCCCCCTATGGCCTGGAGGATCACAGAAAGAGGTTTTGCCACCGGATGACGGCGCGAAATAGAGAGCACCCTAAAAAAGTGGACTTAGGCTCAGAACGAAAAATAAAAAAAGTTCCACAAAGAGGTAACTCAGCCTCTGAGTGTCCGATTTTCAAGCGGTTTGAAGCGGACTGTTGACCACACTCTCCTCCCTCTCCCGGAGGATATATAGAGGTCTAGAGGCTCAAGGCATGTCCGCTGAAGGTGACCTATTCTCGGACACATTCTGTCACATCCTGGTGCCTGTGGAGGATGTAACCAGGGGTGTAGCTGCTCAGGGCCAGTTCGCTGAAGGTGCACTGTTCTCGGACACATGTTCCTCAAATCCTGGTCCTCCTGGAGGATATAGAGGGGTCTAGAGGCTCATGGCATGTCCGCTGAAGGTGCAGTATTCTCGGACACCTTTGAGCAGGGTCCTACCCCTCTGGAGGTCTGAAAACTGTGGATTTTTTCTAAGTCCATTTTGGTTAACCATGGGTAGGGTTTTGGTTAACCATGGGTACGAAAAAGTTGGGGGTGGTGGCGGAGGCTCCACAAAATACCCTCCCGACCGAAAACGGTCAGTCCGACGACCATGCACCTTTCTCGGACACCTTCTGAAAATCCCCCTATGGCCTGGAGGATCACAGAAAGAGGTTTTGCCACCGGGTGACGGCGCGAAATCGAGAGCACCCTAAAAAAGTGGACTTAGGCTCAGAACGAAAAATAAAAAAAGTTCCACAAAGAGGTAACTCAGCCTCTGAGTGTCCGATTTTCAAGCGGTTTGAAGCGGACTGTTGACCACACTCTCCTCCCTCTCCCGGAGGATATATAGGGGTCTAGAGGCTCATGGCATGTCCGCTGAAGGTGACCTATTCTCGGACACATTCTGTCACATCCTGGTGCCTGTGGAGGATGTAACCAGGGGTGTAGCTGCTCAGGGCCAGTTCGCTGAAGGTGCACTGTTCTCGGACACATGTTCCTCAAATCCTGGTCCTCCTGGAGGATATAGAGGGGTCTAGAGGCTCATGGCATGTCCGCTGAAGGTGCAGTATTCCTCGGACACCTTTGAGCAGGGTCCTACCCCTCTGGAGGTCTGAAAACTGTGGATTTTTTCTAAGTCCATTTTGGTTAACCATGGGTAGGGTTTTGGTTAACCATGGGTACGAAAAAGTTGGGGGTGGTGGCGGAGGCTCCACAAAATACCCTCCCGACCGAAAACGGTCAGTCCGACGACCATGCACCTTTCTCGGACACCTTCTGAAAATCCCCCTAAGGCCTGGAGGATCACAGAAAGAGGTTTTGCCACCGGGTGACGGCGCGAAATCGAGAGCACCCTAAAAAAGTGGACTTAGGCTCAGAACGAAAAATAAAAAAAGTTCCACGAGAGGTAACTCAGCCTCTGAGTGTCCGATTTTCAAGCGGTTTGAAGCGGACTGTTGACCACACTCTCCTCCCTCTCCTCTCCTAAACTTTCTGACCGATTGGAAACCGTGACCCGCCAGGGGAGGCACCCTGTCTCACAGGTCCCACCTCCCCGCCACCGCGGTCAGCCTCCAGGCCGGGGACGCCGAGGGCTCTACGGAGCTCTCTGTCACCGCGCTGAACCCTTCTGTAGCGAGAATTTGCCCCGGATGAGTGGGGAGAGGCATATTAGTGGCTGAGGTACCTGAGAAGCACAGGTTCGAACCCCGCGAAGGGCAAGTCTCGGTGAAACCACCCATTAAAGGTGTTAGTTTCGACGAAACCACCTGAAAATCGTAGGATCGAACCCCACATGAAGCAACTCGGTTCTTGTCACATAGGTCTCTCTGGCTCAAGAGGAAGGCTCGACTCTATAAGGCTCGACACATTGCATCCTTAAAAACCTACACATAATAAGCAGCTCAACACCCCGTAGTGCAACTGCGCTACACACTAAACAAACACACCACACAGTGGGGCGTGGCAGATCGGTATGAATCTCCGGTTTTCATGAGGCGAACTTGTGCTGATGACTGATCGTCTGAAGGCTGTGGCGGCAAGCGAGAAACGGAGCGAGCTATCTAGAATTCAATGGCGACCAAAGTTAGACGTCCAGCAGTGCTGGGAGCTCTGTGTGTCTGTGGGAGCCTCATGAAGCTCACTGTGTTTGGGGGCAGTGGGCTGGGGCTGAGGGCAGTACTGGGGGTTAGGGTTAGTGCTGGGCAGTGCTGGGAGCTCTGTGTGTGTCTGTGGGGCCCTCAGAGAGCTTTAATAGCAGGCAGAATTTTTGGGCCTAAAGGGAGACAAGTGTGAGCCATTGGGGGTTGCTGTGACTTAATACAGTACACAGGGCAGTGTTTGGAGCTCTCTGTGTGTTTCTCTGACCTCTGGGGACCTTTAATAGACAGCAGGCTAATTAGGCCTGTCTGGGGAGGTGTGTGTGTCTGTAGGCCTCCCAGTAAGTGAACCCAACACACTGGGCAGTGTTTGGAGCTCTCTGGGTGTCTCTCTGACCTTTGGGGACCTTTAATAGACAGCAGGCTTCTTAGGCCTGTCTGGGGAGGTGTGTGTGTCTGTAGGCCTCCCGGTAAGTGAACCCAACACACTGGGCAGTGCTGGGAGCTCTCTGTGTGTCTCTCCGACCTTTGGGGACCTTTAATAGACAGCAGGCTTCTTAGGCCTGTCTGGGGAGGTGTGTGTGTCTGTAGGCCTCCCAGTAAGTGAACACAACACACTGGGCAGTGCTGGGAGCTCTCTGTGTGTCTCTCTGACCTTTGGGGACCTTTAATAGACAGGAGGCTTCTTAGGCCTGTCTGGGGAGGTGTGTGTGTCTGTAGGCCTCCCAGTAAGTGAACAAAACACACTGGGCAGTGCTGGGAGCTCTCTGTGTGTCTCTCTGACCTTTGGGGACCTTTAATAGACAGCAGGCTTCTTAGGCCTGTCTGGGGAGGTGTGTGTGTCTGTAGGCCTCCCAGTAAGTGAACCCAACACACTGGGCAGTGTTTGGAGCTCTCTGTGTGTCTCTCTGACCTTTGGGGACCTTTAATAGACAGCAGGCTTCTTAGGCCTGTCTGGGGAGGTGTGTGTGTCTGTAGGCCTCCCAGTAAGTGAACCCAACACACTGGGCAGTGTTTGGAGCTCTCTGGGTGTCTCTCTGACCTTTGGGGACCTTTAATAGACAGCAGGCTTCTTAGGCCTGTCTGGGGAGGTGTCTGTGTCTGTAGGCCTCCCGGTAAGTGAACCCAACACACTGGGCAGTGCTGGGAGCTCTCTGTGTGTCTCTCCGACCTTTGGGGACCTTTAATAGACAGCAGGCTTCTTAGGCCTGTCTGGGGAGGTGTGTGTGTCTGTAGGCCTCCCAGTAAGTGAACACAACACACTGGGCAGTGCTGGGAGCTCTCTGTGTGTCTCTCTGACCTTTGGGGACCTTTAATAGACAGCAGGCTTCTTAGGCCTGTCTGGGGAGGTGTGTGTGTCTGTAGGCCTCCCAGTAAGTGAACAAAACACACTGGGCAGTGCTGGGAGCTCTCTGTGTGTCTCTCTGACCTTTGGGGACCTTTAATAGACAGCAGGCTTCTTAGGCCTGTCTGGGGAGGTGTGTGTGTCTGTAGGCCTCCCAGTAAGTGAACCCAACACACTGGGCAGTGTTTGGAGCTCTCTGTGTGTCTCTCTGACCTTTGGGGACCTTTAATAGACAGGAGGCTTCTTAGGCCTGTCTGGGGAGGTGTGTGTGTCTGTAGGCCTCCCAGTAAGTGAACCCAACACACTGGGCAGTAATGGGAGCTCTCTGTGTGTCTCTCTGACCTTTGGGGACCTTTAATAGACAGCAGGCTTTTTATGCCTGTCTGGGGAGGTGTGTGTGTCTGTAGGCCTCTCAGTAAGTGAACCCAACACACTGGGCAGTGTTTGGAGCGCTCTGTGTGTCTCTCTGACCTTTGGGGACCTTTAATAGACAGGAGGCTTCTTAGGCCTGTCTGGGGAGGTGTGTGTGTCTGTAGGCCTCCCAGTATGTGAACCCAACACACTGGGCAGTGTCTCTGTGTGTCTCTAGAGACTAATGAAAACCTTAAGAGAGTAATGAAAACCTTAAGAGACTAATGAAAACCTTAAGAGACTAATGAAAACCTTAAGAGACTAATGAAAACCTTAAGAGAGTCATAGTTACTTTTCCATCAGAGTCATAGTATGACTCTCTTATGGAACCTTAAGAGACTCATAATTACTGGTTAACCATGGGTAAAAAAAAGTTGGGGGTGCTGGCGCGAGCTCCATGGCCTACCCTCCCGAGCCAAAACGGTCAGTCCGACGACAGTGCACTATTTTCGGACACTCTCTGAGGATTCCCCTTATGCCTGGAGGATGCCAAAAAGAGGTTTTGCCACCGGGTACCATCTCGGGACTAGAGAGATCCTTTTCAGAAGCCTCCTGGAGGATTGTAACAAGGCCCCAGAAGCTCATAGAGAGTCCGTTGATGGTGCATCTTTCTCGGGCACATGTTTTTGACATTATGGTGCATCTGGAATTCGAAAACAAGGGACTCGAAGCTCGCAGAGAGTCCTTTGATGGTGCATCTTTGGCGGACACATGTTTTTGACATTATGGTGCCTCTGGAAGTCGAAAACAAGGGACTCGAAGCTGGTAAAGAGTCCGTTGATGGTGCTCTGTCCTCAGACACATTATGTTCACATCCTGGTGCCTGTGGAGGATGTAACTAGGGGTGTAGCTGCACATGGCCAGTCCGCTGAAGGTGACCTATTCTCGGACACATTCTGTCACATCCTGGTGCCTGTGGAGGATGTAACTAGAGATGTAGCTGCACATGGCCAGTCCGCTGAAGGTGCACTGTTCTCGGACACATGTTCCTCAAATTCTGGTCCTCCTGGAGGATATAGAGGGGTCTAGAGGCTCATGGCATGTCCGCTGAAGGTGCAGTATTCTCGGAAACCTTTGAGCAGGGTCCTACCCCTCTGGAGGTCTGAAAACTCTGGATTGTTTCTAAGTCCATTTTGGTTAACCATGGGTAGGGTTTTGGTTAACCATGGGTACGAAAAAGTTGGGGGTGGTGGCGAGGGCTCCACAAAATACCCTTCCGACCGAAAACGGTCAGTCCGACGACCATGCACCTTTCTCGGACACCTTCTGAAAATCCCCCTAAGGCCTGGAGGATCACAGAAAGAGGTTTTGCCACCGGGTGACGGCGCAAAATCGAGAGCACCCTAAAAAAGTGGACTTAGGCTCAGAACGAAAAATAAAAAAAGTTCCACAAAGAGGTAACTCAGCCTCTGAGTGTCCGATTTTCAAGCGGTTTGAAGCGGACTGTTGACCACACTCTCCTCCCTCTCCCGGAGGATATGTAGGGGTCTAGAGGCTCAAGGCATGTCCGCTGAAGGTGACCTATTCTCGGACACATTCTGTCACATCCTGGTGCCTGTGGAGGATGTAACCAGGGGTGTAGCTGCTCAGGGCCAGTCCGCTGAAGGTGCACTGTTCTCGGACACATGTTCCTCAAATCCTGGTCCTCCTGGAGGATATAGAGGGGTCTAGAGGCTCATGGCATGTCCGCTGAAGGTGCAGTATTCTCGGACACCTTTGAGCAGGGTCCTACCCCTCTGGAGGTCTGAAAACTGTGGATTTTTTCTAAGTCCATTTTGGTTAACCATGGGTAGGGTTTTGGTTAACCATGGGTACGAAAAAGTTGAGGGTGGTGGCGAGGGCTCCACAAAATACCCTCCCGACCGAAAACGGTCAGTCCGACGACCATGCACCTTTCTCGGACACCTTCTGAAAATCCCCCTAAGGCCTGGAGGATCACAGAAAGAGGTTTTGCCACCGGTGACGGCGCGAAATCGAGAGCACCCTAAAAAAGTGGACTTAGGCTCAGAACGAAAAATAAAAAAAGTTCCACGAGAGGTAACTCAGCCTCTGAGTGTCCGATTTTCAAGCGGTTTGAAGCGGACTGTTGACCACACTCTCCTCCCTCTCCTCTCCTATACCTTCTGACCGATTGGAAACCGTGACCCGCCAGGGGAGGCACCCTGTCTCACAGGTCCCACCTCCCCGCCACCGCGGTCAGCCTCCAGGCCGGGGACGCCGAGGGCTCTACGGATCTCTCTGTCACCGCGCCGAACCCCTCTCTAGCGAGACTCAGACGCCCCGTCTACCCGAGCCGTCCGAAGCAGGTGGCCGCGGCGGGAAAGGCAATGTTGGCTCCGGCTACTCACCGCCCCAACCCCCCGGTCTGCCTTGAAACGCTATCTCCAAGTCCTCCCGGTACCCTCTCGCTCAGAGTTGGTCCACACCTCTCTGCATGCACAACACTCCCACGGGGGTGGCGGCTTCCCTTCGGGGAGGTCACCGCTCTGCACCGGTTGTCTGCAGCTACCTGGTTGATCCTGCCAGTAACATATGCTTGTCTCAAAGATTAAGCCATGCAGGTCTAAGTGCACACGGCGTGACATTGAAACTGCGAATGGCTCATTAAATCAGTTATGGTTCCTTTGATCGCTCCCACCCGTACTTGGATAACTGTGGCAATTCCAGAGCTAATACATGCAAACGAGCGCTGACTGGTGTAAGGATGAAATGGCTCTTTGAAGTGGAAAATCACAGATGGCATTATTCTTCTGTTAATTAAGTCATTTGGTGGGACTAGGGGTTGTTTTATGGTGCCCTGTTGTGTTGGTGTTGTGTTGATCTTCCCAGCCCCCTGCAGAGACTCTTATCTCAGATCTCTGTTCCTGTTGGTCAAAACTAGGAACAGGACAATGAGGATGAGAGGGTCAAACTTAATGTGATATTAGAAAGTGATTTCTGCATGATGTTTGGACTCATTTTAATGGTCTCAATCTGAGTGGGAAAATGGTCTCAGTTCTACAGCTGTATATATTAAGGAAAACATAGGTAACAGAGACTTGATCCTTTTGGCCTCTGTGAGAGGGCGAAGATGCCCCTGAATAGAGGGGGAGGGAATTCCCTCCATTTGGTTGTTAATGTGTGAATCTCATCTTGAGAAACATCCTGTTAAGGGGGGTTATCATTAGGTTTAGATGCAGGACGAAAAT